>NC_056731.1:1907078371-1907348371 GCF_019279795.1 Protopterus annectens
ACTGATGAGTTGTACTCCTGGCCCTGCCAAGTGTGTCAATGTATGTGTGCCCCTATGAGAGTGTGGCTGTGTTGATGCTGGCACCTGTTCATGTGGACAGGCACATGTACGTCACCTACCATATAGCTACCGTGTCCATGTTGCAGATGTCGCTCACCATCACATATATGTTCTGAGTGCTCCACAACAGATAACCCATGTGGGGCATCCAATAACTGCATTGAACTGTGATTACACTACATAGTTGTCAGGGTTTGATACCCTGTGCTGGTAGGTGTGTGACACAAACATGCTTCAGTTCTACTCTCCCACCCCTCCCTGACATGTCTTGCCTCTGTCTACCTCTCCCACTCCCTCTCTGGTGGATGTGAAGACCTACACCTCCTTTGCTTAGGCAGCAGCATATGTAATTTAAGTGATGTGCATGATCAGCTGATGGCCTCTGCACAAATTGCAGCCTTCCCCTAGCTGAGTGCATGTGGAACAGCTGTGGTAACATTCCCATAGCCAATTACATGAAAACACACTCCAATATCTAGGAACATCATGCTGGTGTTGCCCCTTCTCATTCGCTGTGAGCAGGAATGCGTTCTGTTGCTTGGCAAACAGCATCTCAGATGGCTTGGGGATTTACCTCTAACAACATACACTGTGGAAATAGAGCAACAAACAGGAGGGGGATGTGCCTGACCTGACTACAGACTGTAAGTGCTGCTATACTGCATTTGGAGTAATGTTGGTTTAACAGTGTGTGTGTGGATATGGCTGTCGTACATGTCTCAATACCTGCAATGTCAGTTCCATGTTTATGAGGAATGCCCATCTGCAGGGGTCATCTGCAGACTGGGCAGTGTTGTGCCTTTGGTTTCATGTGTTACCCATGGAGCATCTATCTGTAGACTGCAGAAGGTAGTGTGAGGATTGCAGTCTGTAGATGGTGAAAGCCGTGATAGTTACTGACTTCATATCCCTCATAGGACATATGTTGCAACAAACTCCATTACAACAGTAAATGTATGAGGTTATGACAGCAACATGTCAATATTGGCTCTGTGTATGTGCTTCCAGCCACACCTCTGTCAACCTTTGTACATATGTCATGCATGAAGTGGTGCATATGTGCTGTACACCATAATTAGTGTCATCATATCTGATAACAAGCCAGTGATATATCAGACTGCTATGTATGTTATGTACAGTGCGGGTTATATTTCATGACATAACCTGGACAGTCTGCGGATGTTTGTACAGTACTGAGGTCTGTGTACTTATGGTGAATGTCAACAGTGTGTGTATTGTTAATATGTACTTTCGCCTGTGTACAGACTGTGGTAGCTGTCATTGTTCTAGTTCCCCACCTATCTGATGTAACATGCTGCTCCACTGTATGGTACTGCATTGGCGTACATGTTTGTAGGGCCATACACACACATGTCCCATACCACATACAGCCATCAGACCAAACTGTGTAGCAGCCCAGTGTATGTAGGGTCAGTCTGTGAGTGGCACAAATGAGGATGATGTAGAACAGATAGTCCATATACTGTAATATTATGCTAGCTTACCATATGTGGCTGTGGCTGTGTTCACATTGGTTGTGGTTGTGCACTTTCACACAGGTGTATCTTACCCTGTGCTGTGACATGCCTGTTGAGCCTGCTATATATGCAGGTACATGTGCATTCCCCCATAGGAGATGTAGGCCAGTGTTGAGGCAGTCTACCTCTAGCCTGCACAGTGCATTGTTACATGCCTAGCAGATTAGTGTACTTACCCAGTGAGATCTCATGTGCACATACTTGCCAGATGTACTGCTGCCGGGCCTCCCTTAACAGTCCTGTATGTCAGATAGAGCAGTGGGATGCTGTACAGATGTATGTCAATATCTAGTGGGTAGTATGTGGCCATGACACCCCTGTATCAGCGGTCATTATGTGTCAGGCCAGACAGGGGTATGTGAATGCATAACCTATGGTGGTAAATGTATACCAGTCATTATGTGTTATACCCATCTACATGGCTGTCTACATCCATAATGTCAGGCATGGTACACATGTTTTGTGTATACCTCTGGACTGTACAGAATGTATTAGAATTTCCACATATATGGGCCAATATCTCTTCTGCAGTCCACAGGGGCATTACGTGCTAGCAGCAGTACTTTACAATGATGTCCTTAGGATGTCTGTCAGTAGCCAATGGCACACATGTTATAAGCAGATGTGACCTTCCACACACACCATTTCTGTGAAGACAATCCCAATGACAGTAGCAATAGTCTACTAATATACCTGCTATAAATACCTGACATCCCCTTGCACTACGACTTTGGGACTATATAGGGGCTGGGGTAGGGCTACACTCCATGTACAGGACATATGGTGGAAATATATGTACATATACTTATCCAGATAGCCATATATATATATATATATATATATATATATATATATATATATATATATATATATATAGGATTACACATGTGTAGTACTTCCAATTACCACTGTCATGGCAACCACCCACTATAAAGCCCTACATCATGTGTGTGTGGTCCCTTTACATTTCCTTTGTAATGGACATCCTTCCTGTGTGTGGGCATCAGTGTTACAGACAGCAAGTAGCAGTACCTCTTACAGGAGAACCGGCACACTCAGGGCAGCCACATATTTGTAGGAGGATCAGGAACTAGAGACAGACTGTGAGTAGAGTTGTGTTATGCTTTGTATAGTACTGTTGTTATATAGAACTGTAATAGTACACAATTAAAGGTTTTCCACTTCTGCAAACCTGTGTGTGTTGTTTTTCCTATGACCTCTCTGTGGGTATATGTTGCAGGCAACAATTGTCATTTGTATGGATGGCCCATACAGTGTCCAATTGTTCAGGTGTTAACTGTAGGCATAGTGGCTGTTCCATATTGTGTGCACTTTCTACATACGTATCTTACTGTACATATATCTGTGTGTGTATGTGTAGTCACATGTATATCTATATATATGTATGTATGTATATATGTATATATATATATATATATATATGTGTGTGTGTGTGTGTGTGTGTGTGTGTGTGTGTGTGTGTGTGTATATATCTGTATCTGCATATCTGTGTCTGTGTATCTGTATCCTGTGGATGTTGATGGTTTCCACATATTACATTTCCTATGGGAGGCAGACTGTACTGCATGATATGTTACCAATACCAGCCTGACATCATACAGGTGGGATGTAGTACTGGTAACATCTTGTGCCCATGTCGTGTCAGGTCCTGGTTATGGAATTTGCAACACTTGGTAGTGTATTGCAGGGCTGACGTGTTTGGCTGTGGGGGGGTTGCCTATTCATACAAGATATATAGTGCGTGGGGCCTCTCAACCCCATTAATGGTACATGTGGGCATATGTGTGTTTGTTAATCTGCCATTGCGATATACAGATGTATGGCCATATATACCTATATATATATATATATATATATATATATATATATATATATATATATATATATATATCTCTGTTAACATATATATATCTCTGTTAACATATATATAACTATGTCCATATATACCTACATAGATATATATCTGCGTACACATATGTAACTTGCTGTGTATAGGTGTTGACATATATATATATATGTATAGATGCCGGCATTTACATGTATATATGTTCATATATTTGTATGTGTGTATATATAAATATATATATATATATATATATATATATATATATATATATATATATATATATATATATATATGTATGTATGTAACTACATATATAAATATATTGTATCCATTTAGATAGCAATATATTTACACACACACATGCATCTAGATGTAGGTATACATTCTCTGTACTGTTACATGACTGGGTTGGATGTTATATTTCTGAAAACATCAGATTTATGCATATCTGGCATAGTTTAGTGGTAAGTCACTTTGTGCATGGTCCTGGGTTTGAGCCTTGCAGAAGCTGTTTATTTTGTTGCTGGGCAGAACACCGGCCATTGGATACAGAATGATTAAGGCACTTTAAGGCAGTTGTAAGCAGGTTTGCACGGGTTTGCATGGTGGGAAGCACTGCTTATTTCAGGTTATAGTTTCTTACACTCAATTAGCTTCTACATTGCTTAATCTGTGTAGGCAGTGCTTATCCCCATGCAAACGCACTTAAACATGCTTACTAGTGCTTACATATGCTTACTACTGCTTATCTGTGCTTACAACTGCTTACTACTACCTTATTCATTATGATACTGACTCTTGACATGTGCATTTCCTGCAGTACTCCAGTTCATAAATATATGTTATTTAGTGGGTTTTGCAATAAAAATATTAGTTATACCATGTTTTGCCATGTAAAATAGACTGTGCTGCAGTGAGAATCGGACCAGGAATGCCTGCTTGTTAGGCAAATGTTCTGCCCACTACACTATTGCTGTGCTGCTTCATTTGTATATATCTTCCTTATTATCCTCTTCAGCCTTTTAAGCTGCTTTAACTGTAGCTAAGCAATGGGCACACTTGCGCACCTACGGTTAGCTGTACTCGGAGTTTAAAAAAAAAAAATAAAGGGATTTCTTCTTTTGATTTTGTATGTCCTGTCACTGTTGTACACATGGGGGACTGTTGGTGGGGATATGCTGACACCAATGAGGGGTCTTGCTCATTTATTTCCACTTTGTGCAGTTCTACATTGCAGGGGAGTGTTTATTCTGAGGACTTTGCTCTCAGAAATGCTCCCTGCACTCATACACGCTCCATATAAGCCTAGGAGGTCGGGCAGCGCATCTTCATTAATATGCATGGCGTGCTGCCATCCTCATCCTACATGGGCACGTCCGTGCAGGACTAAGCTAGTCCTGCACAGAAGCTTAGTGAATCCAGGGGTTAGTGTCTCTTAATATAGTACCACAAGTTTCCAAAACAGGGTGCAAGCTCTTCTCTACAAAAATGGATATAGCCTCAGTTGCCCAGCCTCTACTTGAGACAATAGGTCTCACTGGGGGGCATGACAGATCTTTGTGTACTTTAGGTAGTCCATAAATAATAAGAACTACTGGATTGTCAACAGAAAAATATTTAAAAAGTTCCTCTGTAATTTGACAGGACACTACTAAATCAAAGATTAGGACAGAAATTTTATCAATAACACCTTTAATCATAGTTTTAAAGATTTGTAGGTATGTTTCTCTGTTATTCAGAAGTTCAAGCATCTGCTGCACATAGAACATTTTGTCCAAAATTACAACCCCTCCCCCTTTTATCAGCTGGTCTAATCTCAATGGACTGCATTGTTTTTAATTGTGTGAGAGCTTCAGATTCATCTCTATTTAAATTATAAAACATTGCTGGTCTATTATCTAAAATGCTTCCCTAATTTGCTTCTGACATACAGTAACATATGCCTCTATCATGGGATGCATCTTAGGTGCAATAAATTTAAAATGCGCTCTAAGTCTAACAAGTGTGCTGTATTATACAAGGAATATAATTTAATAAAGTCAGGAAGGTGTATCAACGAACACATGTATATTTCTTGTTTTGTGTGCAAGGGGCCTATGATTTGAAAGCAGCCCAAAGGTAATCTTGATCTGTCACTGGTCAGATGCATTTTTTTTGGATGTGGTGTGGGTTTCAATGCTGTTTCAATGAATGTGAGTTTCAAGGGCAAAGAAGTTTTAATTCTAAGTATATTTTCATTGTGAGGCAATATTTCTTTGTTTAGCAGATGTCTATTAGTGTTTGTGCATTGTGCTATAAAATATAAAAATAAAATCCAAATAATCATTGCAGAAGTAAAGCAGTATGCACATTAGTGTTTATGGTAAATGGGGCAAAATAGTCAGGTAATGGGACATTGGAATGGCTGCAGGGGGACTCTGGTGTCATATTTTGGTTGTCTGTTCTTCAGTTTGCATTTGAAAGTTGGTATCCCACAATTCCATTTGAGTGGGTGGGGTTACACAATTATGTATGCAAATTTTATGCTAATCAGTATACAGATTTGTACCTATTTTTCATGGTCCTTGTCCAGATTTTTGATGTTTCCAGGTTGAGAGGTATGAGGAACATTGGTATTTCTGGGTCAGGTAAGTTGGGTAGGTGAGGAAGCAAATGCAAACAAACTGGATAAAGAAGACAAGACAAGGGGATGGTGAGGGACACAAAACTTTGGACACACCATGATTGGGGTGAGGGAGGGGACAATGCAAGCACATACTTGTCAAATATGGTGACAATGAGAATCTAGTCTTCACCCACAGGACTGTCATCAACATCCGCTGAAAACAGGATCTGTGGAACCTAGTCGGACTTTCCCGGTCAACAAATGTTAAATAAATAAATAAAAATAAAATAAATAAAATCTGCTGGCTGCTGGAGTGCTTGATGTCTCCTCCTTCAAACAACAGCAGCCAGCACTTCGAATCAGCAAAACCGTTTATTTAATATAATTTTATTAAGGAACAGACAAGTTTCGGCAACTCCATGCCTTCATCAGTGTTAAAGTTCCAAATAGCAATGCCACATTTAAATATACAATTAATAGAAAACCATTAGAGAATCATCACCTATTTAAAGAGACAGCATCACTTCATTGACCCCCAGTGAAAATAAAGCCCTCAATCTCACTATCCAGGAATATTCCTTATTATTTAGGATACCATGCCTACCTAACTTATTACATGACAAAGCTAGATTAATCCTGTCAATAACAGTGAAATTAAACACAGCAAAAGGATGTTTCTGGACTTGTTTATATATTGCATTAGGCAGGCATCCATTTCTAATGTCATTCATATGCTCAAAAAAAAAAACTAGTTTTAAGTTGTCTGGATGTCTGTCCTAGATAAAAAGCTGAACATGTGCAAGTAGCTAAATAAACTACCCAGTCAGAACAGCAAGTACCAAAATAAAGGATATCAAAAACTTTGGGGAATTCCTAGATGTAAATTGTTTTGTTTTTAAAACATACTTACATGCAGAACTATGCCCACATGGTTGGCAACTATTGTTCTCTGTGTGTCCATTTTACGTCTAACACTTTTCTTATAATGATTAAAGTAATTACCAATAGTTTATCCTCTTCTGTAAGAAAATAAACAATGTGCAGGAACAGATATTTTATCTGCCATAAGGATGTCCCAGTGTTTGTGGATAAGACTGGGATAAGACGCTTGAAAAACCCTATATTACTACTTCAATTAGTCACCAGCCTAAAAACATCATCCCTAAATTTATGTTTTTTATACTGAAACAACTCTGTTCTGTCAACTTCTTGGACAGAGTCTCAAGTTGTCATAACATCCCTAGAATTATACCCCCATTACAAAATCTTCTAACCAAATCTAGGTCCTGTGTCTTACATTCAGCATCTGAGGAACATATTCTATGAGCTCTTAAAAACTTTGATTTGGGAATATTGCACACAATGTGGGGTGTATGGCAGCTAGTGACATGTAAGAATGTGTTAAACTCCATGTCTTTCCTATACACAGTAGTGTTTAGAGTGTCATCATTGTTTTTCGAGATGGCAATATCCAGAAAAGTGATATGTGACAGCTCATATTGAACACTAAACTGTATACCCAATTTATTTTCACTAAGATAGTCTATGAACTCATCCAAATAAGTTAAATCAAACTTTCAAACAAGCCAGCAATCATCCAGATATCTACTACATATATCTATGGACTCCAAAAAAATATGTGGCATCATAAAAAAATCTGCTCCTAAATGAAACCCATGCATAGATCAGTATAAATGGGGGTAAAAGATACTCCCATGACAGTACCTTGAGCTGTAAAAAACATTCTCCATTAAAGTAAAAGACATTTTTAGTGAGAACGTGTTCTGCAACCCAGATTAAAAATGTATTGAATCTGGGGCTATACAATGCTGAATGGTTTAACCAATAATCCAATGCCATTAATCCATCCCAATGTGGAATGCTGATATACAAAGAAGCAACATCCAAAGTGCACATATACCAACCCATCTCCAAGTGTGCATCTTGAATAATATTCAAAAACTGTGTGGTATCTTGTATATGTGAATGTACACCATTTAACAGAGGGCGTAGATGGTAAGTAAGAAAGACAGACAAAGGTTCAGTCAAATAGCCATGACCAGAAATAATGGGTCTGCCAGAAGGGTGTATGCATTTTGGGGAGCAGATAAAAATATTGCGGAGTGGGATCCTGGACTGTGAGTTGAAAAACAACTTGCTTAAAAATGATCCCTTCATTGAAGGCTAGCTTCAAAAAACAATCACTGTGATGTTTAAACTTCAAGGTGGGGTCTTGGACCAATTTTTGATAAAAAAGCAATTGTCAGAAAGTTGTTTATATGCTTCTGACAAATACATGGTCCAGTCCCAAACTACAGCCCCACCTTTGTCTGCTGCATTAATAACCACATGTTTATTGTCGTTAAGATTTACTTAGGCCTGTTGTTCAACCTTGGATAGGTTATGTTGTACAGCCCTGCTGGTACGGAAATTAAAATGTAAATCTTTTAAAACACTTTGCTGAAAAGCTGCCACAAGTTTATTCATGGGTGTACAAAATTAGAAGATTTAAACTTAAATTCTCCACAATCTGACACACCCTTATTATAAAAAAAACTGCTTTAAATTAAGCTGTCTACAAAACATCAGAACAAACTTAACAAAAATGTCTTCTGGAACAGAAGAAATAGGAACAAAATTTAAACCTTTATTTAATAAATCAGCTTCTGACTGAGACAACTGAAAAGAAGAAATATTGAATATTATGAGGCTTTTTCCTAGCAAATGACTGTTTGCGTAGTAGCAATTCTGTATCTGGCCCTCATGTCTTCATGGAAATAATCTGATAAACAGAAATTGACTGTCTGGTTCTCGTGCCTCCATGGAGACAATCTGATCAAGAGAAAATGGTTACAGTCTGGTGGAAAAAAGAGAAACTGGCTAGAAGGTAATGTTCTCTGAAAGCATTCAGGCGTTTTCCCAGCTGGGAGAACTATAAAGATAAGACAATACCAGTTACCACTTAGTAGAAGCACAGGCTGCACCATGTGTCTTGGCATGGATAACCTTTCTTTTTAGTTAACTCAAGTCTGTGAGTGTTGTTGCTTTCAGTTTGGGGCATATGTTCCTATTAGGAGGGTATAACATCAGTATTTGAAGATATACATAGTTTTGTGTGTTAGCATTAAATTAACAGGTTTTAGAGGATACTGAGGTTTTGTTTGTTTGTTTGATGACTTTCAATAAAACAAAAAGTTTTGCAAGATGTGACATAGGCTCAAATGGATATGACAAAAAACAACTATATAACAGTTCAACATGCACCATGCGCCTTAGCATGGATAACTTTTCTTTTATATTAACTCAAGTCTGTGAGTGTTGCTCTCAATTTGGGACATTTGTTCCTATTAGAAGGGTAAAAGTCAATATATGAAGATGTACATAGTTTTGTGTGTTAGTATTAAATTAATAGGTTTTAGAGGGTATTGGGGGTTTCTTTGTTTGTTTGAGGGCTTTCAATAAAACAAAAAGTTTTGTAAGATGTGACATAGGCTCAAATGGATATGACAAGAAACAACTATATAAAATATATAAAATAAGCAAGTCACTGGGAAGACACACTCCCATCCTTAATAAACGTTGTTGTCTCTTCTGTCCTTCATTTTACAAGTAGAGTTTGTATTACTACTTACCCCCCTCTGAGGCCTTCATTGATAGCTTTCCACTGCTTGCCTCTCTGGTTTGGCTGGTTTATTTGCATTGCACCCTTTTTGCTACCTCCCACCCCCAATACTAAGTCTATATTAGATTCCTGCTGTTTATGGAGCCATCTTTAAATTACTAGTCTCCCATCAGGACACAAGTACTCATCAGCAGTTGAATTCTGTTCACTGGTAAGCCATCAGATACTTACTTGGTGATCCACAGCTTGGAGGGGTTTAAATCCTGCTTCATTCACCCGTGCTATGCATGGGCTCACTTCACACCCCACCCTGCCCCCTAATTCCACCCACCTCCACTACATCTAGATTTAATCTAGGCAATAACCCCTCCCAATAACCAGCAACCAATCAGAACAATGCTAGAAACCTATCTCCTCTACTGCCCACAGTACCCTGCTCACTTCCAATCTAACTGCTCATCTGACACAGTCATGCTACTACCTAATGTTCTTACACGCCTTACCTGCACTCTTCTTGCACACCTTACATCCTACCAGAATTCCATAATAGACAAACCTCACCACTATCTCTGCACCCTTACTCTCACTTCTATCCATCACCCACCTACTAATTACACTTGTCATACCATCACAATCTCTATCCCAATACACCCACCATAGTACCAACCACCTGTTATAGTCAAACAAAAATATCCCTAAAATATGACAGGTTAATTACCAGATTTATAAAATGTATGTTTATTGCCCTATCTAAATTAGCCCTCAGTGGTGATATCCACCCTAACCCTGGTTCTACCATTACCAACTCCTCACCTAAAAATTTGCCTAATAGCTGCTCCTTCTCACAACTAACATCTAACAGAAAGCCATCTGACCTCCTGTTCATGTATCTAAATATATGAAGTATAACTAATAAAACCCATGACCTAAATGCCAACATAGCCTTATATTCTCCTGATATTCTCATCCTGACTGAAATTTGGCTCAAACCTCACATCAAAAGTGAGGAAATACTCCCAACAGGTTATAACATTCTTCAAGTAGACTATCTAAGAAAGGGGGTGGTGTGGCTCTAATGTTTAAACACCACCTCAATGTCCAGATCCTAAAAACATCTGCCCCCCATATTGGAAATGAAGAAATCCTATATGCCAACCTAAAACTAAACCCAAATAAAACAATCAACATTATAGGATACTACTGCCCACCTGGCAAAAAAAAATCCCACCCCTGGAAAATCTCCTGAACCGGGCTAACCATTCCCTACCCCAGAAAACCATAATCCTAGGTGATTTTAATATCAAATGGCTATCATCCAGGCCAGTACCTAAATCTTCATGGTTTCTCCTAACTAATACAGTCTGAAATAGGGTAAACTTTAACCGTCTCTCCTTTATTTCATCCCTTCAAAAATGTGATTGGACACCACTAAAGTACCTCAATCTGGATGAAGCCATCCACTTCTTCAATAGCACCTTCCTAAACATCCTAAACACACATGCCCCCATAATAAATGCCATAGTCAAAACACAGTACACCATTTCGCTACAAAAATGGACCAGGGCACTAATGAAAATCAGAGATAAGGCTTTGGAGCACTGGCACTTAACAAACAACCCTCCTATAGACAGTAATTCCTAGAGTTGCGCAACAAGGTCAAAAACTAAATAAAAGAAAATAAAACTCAGTATTGTCAGTCTGTCCTAAACTCCCCCCATTACAACCCTAAGCAGTTCTGGTCCATAATAAACTCCATTCTCCACCCAGGTAAAGTAGGCACCCCCCCCCCACCTACCACTCCCCCTTCCTCCAGCAGTATTGCTGACTCATTCAATAAACTCTTTACTGAAACCATTCTGTCTTTGACTAAACAACACAACCCTCTACCCACCCTCCCTACATTAAAACCAAATACTCTGCCCACAGTCTTTTCTTTTTCATCAGTACCTACCTCCTATATAGAAAAAACTTCTATTGAAACTTAAACATACAAAATTTGAAGCTGACTATCTCCCTCCTGAATACCTAAAAATACCAGCAGAAGCCCTAGCTTATCCAGTCTCTGTCTTAGTTAATCTATCCTTAT
The DNA here is from genome assembly GCF_019279795.1 of Protopterus annectens. NCBI lineage: Eukaryota > Metazoa > Chordata > Ceratodontiformes > Protopteridae > Protopterus > Protopterus annectens. Next base: position 1,907,090,150 of record NC_056731.1, read on the forward strand.
TAGAAAGCTATGTCCCCCACACTATGGAAAATATCCCACATCATTCCCCTCCATAAAGGTGGCTCCTCCACTGAACTTTCCAATTACCCCCCCCCCCCATAGCCATCCTTTCTCCACTTTCCAAGATACTTGAGAAATGCATCCATTCTCAAGTCTTAGACTACATCTTAGCTAATAATCTCCTCTCCAGCACCCAGTATGGCTTCAGGCCATACCATACCACAGCATTACTACCACCTTACTCTCTTTCACTAATGCTAACCTTCATCATAAAAATAATGGCCTGTTCTCCTCTGCTATATTTCTGGATCTATCGAAGGCTTTTGACATGGTCTCACACAAACTACTAATCTCTGTTCTCACTATCCTATCCTTTTCCCAATCAGCTACTGATTGGCTTCACAGCTATCTAACTGGCTGTCAACAATCAGTTGTCTGGCATAATGACCTATCTCCTCAAATTCCTGTAACACTCGGTGTTCCCCAAGGCTCCATCCTTGGTCCCCTACTATTCTCACTCTTCACCAATGATCTATTCACAGCCACCAAGTATGCTTCTCTTATACAGTATGCAGATGACTCCACTTTCATCTGCTCAGCCCCAACTATACCTGAACTTCACAAGATCACACAGGAAGCCTTTTCATCTGTAGAAAATTGGCTATCTAATGCCCAGTTATTACTCAAACCAAGCAAGACTAAACTCCTTATCTTCCAACCCACTAAATCTAACCCAGTTATTCCCTACTTTAATATTCTAGCCAAAGACAATACCATCATCTCCCCAACAGAACACACCAAACTACTTGGTGTTGAGATTGATAATCTCAGATTTGACACTCACATTTCTCTTACCATAAAAAAGGTTCACAAAAAACTAGGTGCATTGTACAGAAACAAACAATTTCTCACCAAGACAGCCAGAATTTCTTCTGCTAATTCCCACCTAATCCCCACTTTACTCTACACCTCTCCTATACTTACCTACCTTAGACAAACAGACCTAAACAAGCTCAAGGCTTGTTACAATAAAATTGCTAAGTTTGCCATGGGTGCATCTTATCACAGCCACCACTGTATCTCACTTAGAGAACTTGACTGGCTTGAACTCCCCCAACTTCTTCACCTGAATCAACTCTGTCTCACCCACAAGTTAGTAAACCATCCTCTTAAAGTCCCATCCCTTCAAAACCTTATCCATCCCTACTTCTCCACTAGACCACTACACTCCAGCAGCAAAAATCTACTTTTAGTGACCAAATCCAATAACTCAGCGGGAGAAGCACTATTCTCCTGCATCATATCCAGATTATGGAACAATCTCCCCCCCTCTATAACCACACAACCGTCTTCCAATCACTTCAAGACTGCACTAAAAAGTCACTTAAGAAGTCTCTGGTTATGCCCATGCACCAATCCCGACTAGTAACCCTCCTTTTACCTCCCCTAGCCACCCTGCCTCACCCCATCTGATCATTGCATTCCTTCCTCTGCAGGCTCTGGCTCATCATTTACCCTCCCCTTCCCTCCTCACTCAGTCTCTCAGACCTGTTATAACATGCTTAACTACCTCACTTCCTCTCACCTCCAAATACATATCCACCTGACTTACACCTAGCTTCCTCTCACTATCACATATACTACTCACTCAGTCTTCTCTCTTACTCCTCTAGCTTCCCCTTCCATCCCATTAGCACATACTATATATCTATCTATCTATATATATGTATATATATATATATATATATATATATATATATATATATATATATATATATATAAACTTTCAGATTTGTTTGGCTATTCAATAAAACAAATTGAGACCTTGATTAGAAAGGTGGCTTCACAGTTTGTAGGATAGCAGTTACTCTAGCTCCAACCAAATGATTCCCACTAGAGATAAAGTAGTCATTTCAAGAAACAGAACTTTCCTGCATATACTGGCATGTATTTTACCTTAACAAGTCAGTGTTATTGGCTATATACTTCCCCAAGAGCCCCAAAGACTATGACACTTTAAGAAAGCAGGGAAACTAACATGGAAGCTGTTAGCTGAAGAAGATCAGGATATCCCCTCATCCTGTTACAGTGATGAGGCTTGCACTTGTGCAATTCACCCTTCCTTTCCCCTTCTACCTTCTCATGTACTGTTGATTCCTATCTTCCACACCCTATTCTGGAAACAATTTCTGGTGTTTTGTGTTGCAACATGTTACATGACAAAGTATTGACATAAATACTCTTCTTCTGTCCCCCAACAGTCACAGCTTAACCCCTGATGATCCTGTGAGTCTTTAAACATAGGACTGCTATCTGTTTTCCTCTAGCTGGTATAGCTCCAGAATCCAAGACATTTCTCATAATCTTTCTCCTCCTGGACTCTACTGTCCATAACATTCTCCTAAATTAGTCTCAGACTGCTAAGTGAATCATTTTACATGGACAAAGTACTCCAGAGATGGCATAACATTCACTCTGTAGTGGGGGGCTATGCTCTTCAGTTTTTCATATGCCCACACATCTGACAATAAAGCCAGGTTTTATACTGGCCCCTCTCAGGGGCAAACCCAAAATTTTTAGAATTGTACACCAGCTTTCAAAATATAGTACCACTCTCCCCCCAAATGTTGCCCTCTGACACCAACCACAGAAAATGCAGGTATAAGGAAAACGTCCATTTAGATAACTAGTCATTCTGAAAAAAAAAACAGTCATTTTATATATATATATATATATATATATATATATATATATATATATATATATATATAAAACAATAGACTATGTAAATATGGCAAATCTATATATTTTTTAATTCTAATGTTTTATTGGACAAAATAACTAAATTATTTTTAAAAACTATATGCTTTGGTATATGTGTTGTATGCCAGACTACACTCAGAGCCACATATTTTTGTTTTACTGCACTGAATGATTCAACATAGGAGTTTGTGTGATTCTCAGTAACTTTTACAGGGCACATTTTGCAGGTGCAGATTACGCAGGTTGTTAAACTAGAGTGAGCCAGAAAAAGTGCATATGTAATGCCGGGCATTTTAGAGCATTTTATCTTTTTCAGTGAAGTTACTAAATGTAAAGCAGATGCCAGGAAGAGTTTTCTTATGAGATATTCTTCCAGAACCACTTTTTATCATAACACAAATTCACAACTTCCAATGGACTGCAAATGTCTGTGCCAGTATTGTGTCTCTAGTTTTCTGTAACATAAAAAAGTGGATTCAGGAAATATTATAGGTTTCTGTTACCTTATGTATCTTCAGCAGAAAGTTTTTCACTTATATGTCTGCACGTGCTTTTGTGAAAATGCAAATCAAATGTACTACTAAAGCTCTGCAGAGAAAATCAGCTACTGAAGGTGCAACAGGTTACAAGGTGACTGGAAATCATGCTTCAGCTATTTGAACAGGCTAGACCAGTGTTTCTATTTTCCATTAATAACATCTCAAAATAATTTAACAACTTTAATTAAGCTGCTTAGTGCTGCCAGTATGAAGATGTGATGCAGATAAAACCTGCTACCCATTGCTATCACACTGCATCGTTCCACTTCCTTTACTTAAATGAGCATCACTGCTTACAAAACAAGAAAATCTTACTGCTGAGGACTTTATTCATAATGCATTTATTAAAGAAATATCATCAGTCTGTATTACTGTTGATTATAACTCCACAGTTCGTGAACACTGCATTCCTAGCTTACTCCATCACTGAGCTTTCACAGTTACTTTTAGCACAGCAATGTGATAATCAGAAGTGCACACAGCTGTCACATGCTGTCTTTTAGAAGCTTCTAGCAGTATAACATTAACTGAGCTGGTGCATCTGGAGAAATTATTGCATAGACAAGCTTGGGGAGAGTAATCTAAGTGTTAAATTCCTGAAATATCAGCATAGCTAATTAGTCATGCAGATGAATACAAAGCTTGATATTTCCTTCCACATTTGTATTTCAGCTGGATGAAAAATCTCTATAGCTATAAAATGTAAACCAGCTCTGTTATATATTGAGATTTCCTCTAACTCACTCAACATGAGCTACAGTATAATCCATCAATAACTGTGCTTCTTTATAGATATACCATTGTTTGCTTAGGTGTTACATTGTCATGTGGATCATGGATTTGATGCTTTTGACAACTATCTGTGCATTACAAACTGGATACTTACAAATTAGTTTGTATATCAGTCATCCATAAATAGTAATAGCTGTCTGTGCTTATCTACTATACTACAGAGTATAATAACATCACTGTATGTACTCAAGATGAGGCATAATATATAGTAACTATCTGAGCATCAGTATGCTGAAACACCTCAACCAGAATCTTAGAGCTGAACGTACAATGTTTTCTAATAACAAAGCTCAACATTACATCTGCTACAGCATTACTCCACCTTGCTCCCAACCACCACAGAATAAATCTATTGAGTCACACTTCATTTAATGGAACAGAATTAAAATAATACTTAAATTCAAAATCTGCATGTTTCATGTCATTTGTAATACACGTTATTCAGCTAAGGGGAATTCTGTTAATAAGTAAGTACTAAGCAATCAGTCTATAAACCATTAAAAGCCTAGCAAATAGCTTTTATTCAAAAGTTTCCTTCAGCCTCAAGGAGTGCAATGCAAGACAGCTCAGGGAAGAATTTGAGGCTGTACATCCAATTATTCAGGTTTACTTTGAAACTGAAAAGGATGTTTCTCGGCTTCATGTGTAGTGAAAATGTATTCCATAAGTGTGGGGGGGGGGAATGAATCTATCATGCCAGTGTCTTATTTATCCATTAATGAAAGTTTAGTTCCTTAATCAAGCATTTGAGGGACCACTTGTTCTGTGAAGGAATGGAATATCAAAGAGAATTTGATCCTTCATGGCTTGAAAGGCCAGACACAGATCCTCACTGGAGAGTATAAAAAAGTGAGCACAGAGACAGGGCCAATCTGTCCTAATAACTAAGATTTTTGGGACCACTGAACTTTTTAGTTAGGAACCTCTGAAGTTTAAGTTTAGTGATATATTTAGAAAAAATACATGCTGAAAAGGGTATTATATTCAATAATGAGTCTGATGAAATAAAACTTAATGGAAATTAAGACTTCCTTGAATCTAGAAGAGATGCCATTCAAAATTATATCAGCCAGATAGAAGGCTCTCTGAACTACTGTGGAGACATGATGGTCAAAAGATACAGATTTAACAACAAGAATGCATAGGTCTTTCATGACAGTGTGTGATTGGAGGGGCTCTGTCACCTACATGGTATGTGAAATGTTGTTGTGTCTTTCGGCTTTTCCCGGTTAGGGGTTGCCACAGCAGAACTCCGATCCGCTAATGATTGGCAGTAGATTTTTACATGCCAAGTTGCCAGCCCTGAAGCACAACCTTCAACGAAGGTACGCCCATTCACGCATGTCTCCACACAGAAGACGCTTTAGCTGAGAATCGAACAGGACAACGTCTATATAGTATGTAAAATATTTTATTTAAAAAAACAGCAAATGTTTGTTCCACAGATTCTGATGAAGTCTGATATAACTTGTACACAGACAGACTTTCTTAATCTTAATAAAAGATATGTTTTCTTGGATTATCTGATGCACCTCATCTTGTCAGTGAAAATGTTTTATTTACCAAAATTAATAATACTATATTTTCCCATTTAATTTGAGACCATTATCCTTGCACCACTTGTTAACATGGTCTAACCCACACTGCATCAATTGTAAGTCAATGGAGGAATGAACTCCCAGTTTACAATAATCTGCAAATTTATATAGCCATAAGCCAGTAGTGTTGGCCTGAAGGCCTAAAAAAATAGATGTCAAATAAGACAGGGTCCAACACTGAGCCCTCTGGTTAATGTTTAATCATGTGACACAGGTGTAACCTCCTAAGAGCTTTATGCTGTTTCTTTGAACAGAAGTGGACATATTACATGTAACAGCTCTATCTAAACTCCTGCCTGCTTCATTAGTAAGCATGACTAAATGCTAGATTTTCTACTAAATATGTATACAGAGGTCCCCATAGTCTTACGTTTTACCCTCATGGCTTCTGCTTTGTTTACTTGCAGAAGATTTGGAACCCGTCCCTGAACTTGTTACATCCTTAAGTAATTATCCGCAGGCCAAAGGTTTGTTCTTTGAATACTTTAATTCCATGATATGCATGATATCTAGGACCAAGGCAGCATGTTTTCTCCAATTTACATACATTTATGAGTTTACAATCTAATTTCCAGAATATTAGTGAGGATCTGAGTTAGTAGCAGGGACCTCAAGTGCGAATTTTCCCAAGGAATTTCTGATGAGTGGAGTAATGCACATGGTTACTGGCTCGATGACTAGACATATCTGGAAAGGATAGCCTGTGATTCTGTACTGTCTTGTAAAGTAGGTATATTGTAATGCTTGGTTTCAATGGAAAATGACAATTTAGCAAGTGCATATAATTTTGTACCTGATAAAACCAGAAGAGGACAGAACATTGTTGTGGAACATTTTCAGATGGCTCTGGAGAATGGAGAGTTGGTGGTACGCAAGTGGTGGGAAAGACAGAACTAAGAAAAATATTCATGTAGAATGAAAGTTCCAGATGTATAATACTGATTTGGAGGACTAGGGCAATGCAAAAAAAATAATTTTACTGACAAGGCACAAGATGCCAAAATGCATACATTATTAGCTATTTTGCAAGAGCAGACCAGAGGGAAATAATGAGCAACTGTTTTATTATCACAGTAAAGTAAAAAGAGACTCAAAATATATGTATGTAATTTAAGGAATGGGTAGTGGAAATTATTTGAGAGTCATTACAGAAGATAGAAATTTCTTCAGAAGTATAGCTAGTGAGTGGAATAAAATGAAAGTGGACTTAAAATAGGGCAGAAATAAAAGAAAATATATGGTTAAGAAGTAACAGAAATTGCTTAGAGGGGCTGATGAGGTTCATAGGTTCATAGGTTTATACTAGGCTATCTGCCCTAAGGCATTTATAAGCCTAGCCCAAATTTTTGTGGCTTACGCCACCCCTTATATGAAAAAATACTGTGCCCATTAGTTTGTTGTGCCTCTGTCCAGCAGTGACACAGAGATGATTCCCGGGATAAACCTACGATCTCCCATCCACAGGTCAAGATTTCTCTTGAACAGAGCCAGCGAGGTGCTCTGCCTCACATGGATCGGGATTTTATTCCACAGCATAGGGAGTCTCTGAGTGATAAATCTATCCCTCCAGCACGTCCTATTTATATCCGTGCTAAGGTTTAAGTCGCTTGCTCTAGTGGTTTTGGTGGATTTGGATTTTTTGAGGTGGAGCATGTCCATTAATTCCGGGTTGGACATGGCCTTGTATGTCAGGCACATGTCACCTCTGAGCAGACGGTATGCAACTGAATAGAGCTGGAGTTTCTTCAATCTGGCAGCATATGACAGATTTTGGAGTCCCTTTATCCTTTTGGTGAGGAACTTTTGGGGTCTCTCCAATTGCTGCAGATGTCGGGTGAGATACATCCCGAATGGGGCATTGTACTCGATCATTGGTCTGATAAGTGAAGAGTACAGGGGAACAATGACCTCACTATATCTGGATGTGAATCCCTTCATGATCAGGTGGGCAATGTAGAAGGTCTTTCTAACCACTTTAGCAATGTGAGTGTCAAAAGAAAGGCCACTGTCAACCTGGGTCCCCAGGTCCCTGATAACCTCTTCTGTGCTTAGTGGATTGCCACCTATATGGTAGCTTGGGGTTACCTTGTTTTTCCCAAAGGGTATGACTATACATTTTTTGGCGTTTAACTTCAGGCCATGGCTCTAGCACCAGCTATCTGTTTCCGTGAGTCCCTTCTGAAGGATATCCGCGTCCGATGCACTTTCCACTATGGCGCCCAGTTTGCAGTCATCTGCAAACTTTGTCAGCCAAAGTCCTCCCATGTTGGCCTGTACTTCTGAGAAGTAGATGCCGAACAATAGGGGGCCAAGGACCGAGCCCTGTGGGACACCACTTGTGACCGGCTTGGAGTCTGACATAGCGCTAGCAACTCTAACCCTGTGGGTTCTGTCCTTAAGCCAGTTTGCAACCCATCTTGTGACATATGGGTTTACATTTAAGCTGGTAAGTTTTTCTACAATACCTGAGTGGGGTATTTTGTCGAAGGCCTTTGAGGTTAAAGCATTGCAGAATATGAGGTTAAAGCATTGCAGAATAAGGGGAACCTTACAGAACAAGAAGAGTCACAACTGCAGAATACTAAAGAGAAAATAAGGGGGTATCTAGATAATATGCATGACCTCAAAAAGATTGCTGTTATGCAATTGTCATTATCAAAAACACAAAACATGAAAACTTTTAGAACAGTGACTTAGGCAACAGAAAGTAAAAAAGGCTGTTGCCAAACTTAGGGAGCCTATAAAAAGAAAAATAACCAGAGATCCTGTAGCAGTATTAGAGATATTTCAGAAATTTTATGAAAATTTGTACAAAACAGAGAAATATGGAAATCAAGAAAGAGCACACATGTAAATATTTATGGAAGACTTAAGTATGCCAAGTTTAGAGGTAGATGAGGCCCAACAATTAATAGTTAAGATAGGAGGAAATGACATTAAAAAATTGACATTCAGTCTGTAGAAAATTCTCCAGAAATAGATGGTATTCCTATGGAAGTTTAGAAGCTTAGAGACAAGAAAGTAATAAAGCTCTGGAAGGTTTTCTTCAATAGTATTTTAAAAGAAGGGGAAACACCACCATCCTAGAAGAAAGCTGTGGTGGCTGTAATACCCAAAGATGGTAAAGACCCTCCAGACCCAGCTTCATATAGGCCCATTTAATTTTTAAGCCATGATTATAAAGTATTTAGATCTATAATTGCTAAAAGAATGGCGAAGGTGTTGCCAAAATTGCTGGATATAGATCAATGTGGTTTTGTGGAGGGAAGGCAAACATTTGACAATATTAATTTATTTAACATTTGTTGACCAGGAAAGCCTGACTAGGAACAGAGCCTATTTTCAGCAGAGGCCCAGGGAGAAATGTTCCAGGCGCATGCCTTGGGAATGTGGGAGGAAACCAACCAAGTGCAGGGAGGACATGCAGACTCCACATAGAAGGCACCCCAGCCGAGAATCGAACCGGAGAACCTCTTGCTGTGAGGTGACAACATTAACTGCTGCATCACTGCACCACCCTACCTGAGGAAATAGAACAGTAATGATGCAGAGGGAAGCAGAATGTAAGGAAATACTGCTGTTGGTGGTGGTGTCAATACAGAGAAAGCATTCAACAGAGTAAGCTGGGATTTTATGAGTAGGGCAATGGAAGCATTTGTATTCCTTGATATAATGATAAGGTTAATTAGGAGGATATATGAGGGATCAGAGGCAAAAAAATAAAGTGGGAGGGTTCCTCTTTGGCAAACTGTGACTGAACCAAGCAGAGGTGTCTTCTTCCTTCTTTGTTATTTGCTTTATATTTGGAGCAATTGGCAAAGAATATAAGGGACTCAGAAATTCAAGGATATAATGAGTATGGTAATCAAGAAAACTTGGTTTTATTTGCAAATGATATAATTTTGTACCTGATAAAACCAGAAGAGGACAGAACATTGTTGTGGAACATTTTCAGACAGTTTCAAGTCTTTTCAAGATATAAAAGTAATGGAGACTGTTATAACTGTAAATTATGCATCAACACATGAATCAGTCCAGAAATATCAGTATTTATGGAGACATGATAAAATAAAGTATTTAGGAGTATGGATTAAAAAGGATTCTGTTATGGCAGCTAAGGATATATGGAAAGAGACTAAACAAAAGATATTTCAAAAACTGACAAACCGGAAGCAATTGTTTATGGATATGGATATCAAAATATAAGCAGGGAAAATGTTTTTTAATCCATTTGGTATTTATGTATCTGCAATATTTCTCAATGTACTCATAAACTAAAGTAGGATGTTTAATTCAATTGTATTATTCACTTTATATCTATGTGGAGCTTTTCTCCCCATGCCTCCACTGAAAAAGGACTTGTATCCAGATGGACCTTCCAGGGAAACAAATGTAAAATAAATAAATAAATATACAGGTCAGACATATTTGTATCAACCAGATGAGAAGTTGTGGACAATAATAAAGACCTGAAGGAATTTATCTGGGAAGGGAAGTGGAATAAGTTGATCCTTCCAGCAGAATGAGGTGCTTTAGAATTACCTGATCTGAAGGGTTGTTTTAGAGCTACATAGTTAAGGCTCATATTCATAACACAAACACAAAGCTATAATTTGACGTAGAAAGGAATGATGATGAAATGGGGGAAATTCAAGAAATAAGGAGAAAGTGACATTTTGGATGCAGATCCTTAAGGAGAATAACAACAACCACGTAGAATATTATATTCATCAAGTAGTAGAAAATATTCTAAGAACTAAGCCAACACAAGAATGGAGCAAGGAGGTTTTGCTGATATGGATGACTACAATTACGGGTACAGAGAATAGGCAAGAGTGGGCTAGAATTTATTGGGGAAATGGGCAAATGAACCAAGGTATTGAAAGAAAATAACTAGAGAGGGAAGGTAATAGAAAGGGAAGAGGTCAAGAAGACATTTGGACTGCAGGTTAGAGACTGCCTTCCCTGTTAGGGATTGATAAAGTAAAGATAAAGGGATAGGGCAATCCTACATGAAAGACCTGCTCTGGTAGAGTCATTAGTTGAATCTAAAACATAGTCTATTGTTAAAAAATGGTTAATTAATTGAGCATGTATAATATTGCACATCAACTATATGAATCAATCAGATGGGGTTAGAAAGGATTGGAAAGAGAGATTGGAAAAGCATTTCACAAGAAAACAATGGGAGGACATATGTATGGCTCCCAAGTATGCAACAAAGTCTAAAAGATTTAGGATTTTTGCTTGGAAGTGTTTGCATGGGTATTTTTATAACCCCAGGCAGAATGTTTTTTAAAAAATTCCTCCAATAGATTGCAGATGTTGGAGGTGTGACTGAGATGAAAAAAGTAACTGGGAACATATGTTATGTGAGTGTAATGAGTTGACAGACTTCAAAAATTCCCTACAGAATATTCTGTCAGAAATACTGGGTGACAAAATTGGTTATAAGTAAGAAAATTATTTTTTGAGCTGGGAAACAAGATTTGAATAGTCTAGACATAGTAAAGCTTTGCTAAGTTTAATTCTGGTTGCTGCCAGAAAAATCAATTAGTAGAAAATGGAAATCAAAGTCTAAACTAAATGTATTTGTAGTAGTAAATATTGTTACAGACATGAAAGAACCAGAAGTGAGAGCTTTTGAAAAGGGTAGAAGCAAATTACATAGAAAATGGAAACTGCGGGAATGATACATGCAGAATAATGTTTTGGAGGAGGAGTGAGATTTAAGGGAAAAAATACATATGTGGTGTATAATGTTTGTCACTAGGAATATAATAATATGCTTTGTTTTCTTTTATATAAATGTATGTTTGCCTATGTCTTAGGTGATAATTTAATAAAGGTGTTAAAAATATGGGGATGTAGAGGTTCTGAAGTAGACCCTTCAAAGGCCTGCTAAAGATATTCTGCAAAACCTTTTGGGAAAAAGATCCAGCCATTCATTTTCTACATTGCTTATCCTGTTGAACATTGTTTTGGTAGGAAGCAGGCAGACCAGGTTTTTCATATGTCTAGCAGTGGTCTCTTGCTCATTATGTTATCCTAGGTATTTTAGGATGAACTGAGAGTGACATCCCTCTACTGTGTCCTGGCTCTGCCATGAGTTGTCTTCCAAGTGGACCATGTCTAGCACACCTCCAGTGGTAGCAGTCATGGGACATCTTCACTAGGTGACCAAATCACCTCAACGGACTTATTTCAAATTAGAGTATCAGTGACTGTGACTTATTTCAAATTAGAGTATCAGTGACTGTGCTCAGAAAGGTTATTCGATTGCTGAGCTCCTCACTGTACCTTGGAGACTGAGCCGAGCTACTCTGTGAATTAACTGCTTTTCTGTCACCTTTGTAAAGTTATGAATTTACTGATGCCATCAAGTGACCAATACTCGTCTCACTGACCACCACCAGAATGCATATATTCTCCTCCGATACATGCTATATGTGTGACTGAAAAAGGTCTGGGGATTTTCTGTATAGGATGGGATGGTTACACCCAGATTTTGTGTTTTATCCCACAATAAACCTTTTATAAAATTAGTAAATGTATACTTACACCCAGAGTTTGTGTTTTATCCCACAATAAACCTTTTATAAAATTAGTAAATATATACTTATGCCTAAATATGGGTACAAAGCCAGATAAGACTTAATATGCTAGATGAATTTACTGAACATGTGTTCATAGTGTTAGGGAATTTAACTTTCTAATAAGTCTGTCAAACTCCAGTGCAATAATCTGAAAAAAAACATTTCTTTGCTCTGAAAACCTTCGATGTAAAACTTCAACTCACAATTGCTAATACCCCCCCCAGCCAGAATATTCACACTGCCCCAGTAGGAACTCTTCCTTTAGCAGAAAATAGAGGATCTACATCTTGTCATCACTGTAGCAATAATGTATTAAAATAACAGTGCTACCAACATATTCTTTAGACCAGTGTAGTGTAGCTAACCCTTGATGCCTTTGAGAGTCTTCACCCTAAGATATGTCAGTTTCTAGGATGTGTGTCTAAGAAAAATGAATTTTGAAATATTTTTTAGAGACAGTGCAACAATGTCTTGAAATAATACACAAGATTTACAAGCAACTCATTTGTAACACTGGGTGCCCTGAAAGTCTAACTTTGGGATGACTAGCAGGGGAGTTTAATCACATTGGCGATGGTTGGAATACTGAGATACAGGCCCTGTATATCCCATGGGCCTGCACTACAGGAAGTTTAAGATATTACACAGTGGAAGCTCTAGCTTGACTGGGTTTTGCTTGCAGTTTTTACCAAATGGTTTGTCTCTTTGATGCTTTTACCTTTGGTTTGGTGCTAGCTGGAATATTTTGCAGGCACTTTAATATTTATGGATATCAGGCTTGATTTTAAACTCTGTGTTTCTAAAGCATAGCCAAATAATCCAGTTATGCTGTACTGATGAAGTCACTAAGAAGGTCAAAATGTGAATGCTTACAGCTGGTAGGTATGGCTTTATTGACCTGAATGCACCCATAAAGACTTAAAAAGTAAAAATGTCATGGGCATTCTAATGCCATCTAGCTGAAATACTGTATGCTCTTAGGATTTAATTTGCACATATCCTATGGGGCTCCATTGCAGGAGGTTTAAGGTATTATTCAGTGAAAATTCCAGCCTGACTGTTTTTTTTTCTTGCAGTTTTTACCCTTCCCTAACTTTCCTTTTCTCCCCATTTCCACCCCATTTATATGATGAACTCGATTGGTACTTTGCAGTAGTACTCCACCTTGGGTTGGGTGCCACTGCATATGTGACAGTAATATGGCACTTCATTGCACGCATGTGGTCTGATAGCCTTGGGCATGCTTGGGCATGCTGCCTTTCGTTAGAGGTCTGACAATCAATTCTTGTGCACTTGGCAAGCATGGCTCTTCCACTGCACCTGCCTAATGCTACTACTTCCTTTCTTCCTATAGCACATTTACACTCATTTACTATGCAGTATTTTTTTTTGGACTAGCTAGGCTATGCAATCCCTGCTATACATTTGAGCAGCTATAGGCCATATCATACTACTGGCTGCTTGATATTTAGCACTGCACAGATACAAGTCTATTTTCTATGAAGACCAACCAATAAATCATTCTGTAGATCACAGGAGATTTACAACATAATGTACCTCAATAATAATGTTTTTTTACAGAGGATGTGCTATAGAGTTTTCAATGTGTCAGGCTTAGAAGACACACTTTTTCTTCCACAAATCTCAGCAAAACATTTTCACACATAGCATTGCTGTTATAGTGATGCAGTATGTTTCTGGCAGAAACATTAAACTGCGGTTCTAGTCTCTTGAGTTGGTGGTAGCTTATGTGGATGTAAAAGATCTCATGGCACCTTTTGAAAAAGAGGAGGGGTCCTTTATTTTATAAATTCATATTTACAAAATCATTGCAATGCACAGATTTACATATTTACAGATTTCAAAATCTTCCTTACTTTACAACACTTCCTTCTTTTTCTATGGAAACCCATGCTTTTTTCCACAACCACTATTTAACTTTTCATATTATATTTGGAATTACCTACTTTCCATTAAACATGATTTCATTCATTCCATGCAATCCATAATATACCTTCTTATTGATATTATATACAGCTTTTCTAGTATAAGCAATGTCTTTCTGCTTTTCCTGGTTAGGGGTCACCACAGCGGATCATCGGTCTGCAGATTGATTGACAGTGCTGTTTTTATAGTGTTGAGTTGCCAGCCTGGCATCCAACCCTCACAGAAGGCACACGCACCTACCTGCATGTCTTTAAATATTCACTTGACCACAGTGAGGATATGCAGAGTCCGCACAGAAGATGCTCCAGCCGATAATCAAACTGGAGAACCTCTTGCTGTGAGGCAACAATGCTAACCCCTATACCACCACAGCCGAAGCATACAGCTTTTCTATTATAATTTTCATAAAATCCATATTCTATCATGTGCATATTGATTTGTTTATAGTCTTGTATCTCTTCTATTATTTTTTCTTCTATTATTTTTGCCCATTATATCTTCACTCTCTTGCAATCTAAAAAAATATGTTCAACTGTTTCCAATTCCCCACAAAAATAACAAATTCTTTAATTTATTTTCTAATAAGGCATATTTCCTTTTACCAGTAATTTTTTGATTTGTAGTCTTCACAAAAAATTCTGACATTCAACATATTTTATATCTTTAGTTCCTTTCCTTTACAGCCTTTATTTTTTCTTCTGTTAAATGGGTCTACAAATTCACAAAATAACTCTGTATCATTATAGTTTTTATAGCATATTTATTTATAATCTTCTGACTCATCTATTTTCAACTTCCACATTCTTATGTTTTTACACATTCATTTCTTGATCTGTCCACACTCTCATCCTTTTAGTTCTTAATTAAGTCTGCACTGTAGTGGCAGAACAGGTAGCTTACATCCTTCTAGGTTGGGAACTGCTGATTGAGGGCTCAGTGTCTGTTATTCTAAAAGTGTATTAATTCTGGTTTAAGCACTTGGGCTTTCAGGCCAGTTATTTTACATTAAGAGGGTTCGTGGTCTGCACTCTTGTGGGAGGAGAGGCTGGACTCTGCCCTTCTGAGCTGGGAATTTCTGGTTAAAGGCTTATCGTGCATGCATATCTGAACTACTTCTTACTGAAGTTGGTGCGCCTTGTTTGCTGTGGCATAGACTGGATTCGGGCCTGCTGGATCTAACTTTGTTTGTGTAACTTGAGCACTAATCCAGGCATTCTCTAAAGTATTCAGTTGTATTTATTACTGCTTGGTAGTAACTTGATTAAAGTGTAGCTATCATTCTAAGTCTTTTGGATTAAGCACTTGGGCTTCAGACCAGTTGTTTTACATTAGGAAGGTTTGTGGCATGCACTGTAGTGGCAGGACAGGTAGCTTTCATCCTTCTAAGTTGGGAACTGCTGATTGAGAGCCCAGTGTCTGTTATTCTTAAAGTGTATTAGTTCTGGTTTAAGCACTTGGGCTTCAGACCAGTTATTTTACATTAAGAAGGTTTGTGGTCTGCACTCTTGTGGGAGAAGAGGCTGGACTCTGCCCTTCTGAGCGGGGAATTTCTGGCTAAAGGTTTATAGTGCCTGAATATTTGAACTGTATCTTACTGAAATTGGTACACCTTGTTTGCTGTAGCATAGACTAGATCCAGGCCTGCTGAATCTAGCTTTGTTTATATGCTTGTTGTTTGTTTGCTTGTTATTTCCCTGGAACGCTAATTCCACCTAATACGCGGCTTCTCAGGGCTTCTGTGGATCACTAGTGATATCTGCATTGCTTACTGTACTTATTTCCTTGTTTCACTTGAAAGAAAGTTACCGTTTGTCGTTTGTCGTTTTTGCATTTAAGTTACCTGTAACACATTGCACTTAAGTTACCTAGCACTTGCTCGCTAAAGCAATTATATAAGTCAGCACTAAAAATTAAAAGCACTACACCCTCACTCTCCACTGGCCCTTGTTTTCAATTATTAAGGAATTCCCAATATTATTCTAGCATGTCCAAAGGTCAGTTGTCAATCTCCTCTCCGGTCCAACTGGTGAATCTGGGAATCTTGAGGCAATGTTACAACTGCCTCATGTACACAGACAACCCTCTCCTCCTCCCAACAAATTCCAACACATGTGAGAGATGCAACCATATAGCCAAACTGGAGGCTAAGCTCTCTCAACTCAGTACTGGCATAACCAGTCAGGAGGAGAAGGAAACCACACTCACTACAATTCCAGTCTCACATAGACCTACCACGACAGCAAACCAAACACATAATCACACAAAAACATACTCAGAGGCTCTAAATAAAGATCTGCCTAAGCAGCAGAGACCTCCAAAGCAGACACCCAAGCAACCGCTACCCCAAAACAAAGCACGTGCAACACATATCTCACAAAGCCAGTGTGCCGAACAGTCACAGCCCTTAAGACTAAACAACACACCTGATACACTTGTAATAGGTGACTCTATCGTCAGGCACACTGACGTCCTGCTCACCAGGCTGAACAAGGAGAGGGTCACGGTGAGCAGCCTGTCGGGTGCTAGGATCCGCCACATAACACAAGCACTCAGGTCACTCCAAGGCAAGTACAAATATGACTCAGTCATTGTCCATGCTGGTGTGAATGACCTGAGACGTACCTCCCTGGACTACATGAAAAGAGACATAAAGGAGCTCTCTGAGCATGTAGCCCAGGCCGGTATGACCCTGTCCTTGAGTAGCACCTTACCCTCACCAAGAATGATGCCACAATATGAAGACAAGATGATCAATTTCAAAAATTGGCTTAAGTACTGGTGTCATTCAAAGGGGATCCAATGCCTGTCAGCTTGGGATGATATGCTCGACAAGCCACGATGCTTCGCTAGGGACAGCTTGCACCTGTCACCCCTGGGCTTTTGGATATTGGCAAAGGCTCTTGCTACCCCCATAGTGCCTTTTTTAGGCAAGGCTCAAAAGACAAACCCACCTCCATAGGTATCACAAGGGATAAGAAACTAAAAGTAATGCTACTCAACGCCAGAAGTCTAAACCTCAAGATGCACGCACTCGAAACTCTCCTTAGAATGGAGAACATCGATATCTGTGCAGTAACAGAAACCTGGTTCAGGGCTCCCGAGAGCACCCCAGCACTACCAGGTTATACCTCATACCATGCTTTTCGGCCCCAAAACCTGGACTGAACCACAAAAGGAGGGGGAGTATCGATATTCATCAAAGATACCCACACCTCCAGGTTGGTGGCAAAGCACGAAGCATCAGAGACTATCCATGTGCAACTAACAGCGGGTAAAACTGCCTTCCAGTTTATAGCCTGCTACAGACCACCCTCCCAAACCCAGGAACCCCACTCGGCCTTTCTGAGAACACTGGAAAATATGAAGGTCTCTCCAAACACCATTATATTGGGCAACTTCAACTACCCAAACATAGACTGGGAGCATTACTCTAGCTCCAACACCCTAGCCCAAAGGTTCCTAGAATTTATAAACTCAAATGCTATGGAACAACTTGTTACCACTCCCACAAGAGGGGAAAACATACTGGACCTGATCATCACCAACATGGGGACTCTATGCTTCAGACCAGAAGTGTATCCCTCACTGGTAAGATCAGACTATAAACTAATCTCACTGGATATTCACATCCCGACCCCACCCCCTGCCCAGAAAACCAAAGTGAAAAACTTCTCTAAAGCAAATTTCACACTCCTCAAAACCGAGGTGGAATCCTTCAAAGCCCCCGGGCCTGTGGAAAATACGGCCCAGACTGCAGAATCCTTTATAAACGCATTCTATGAACACCTTCAGGAATGCATGGATCATGTGATCCCGAATAAAACCAAGACCCAATCCTCCAAAGGCAGACGTCCTTTCTGGTGGACCCCAGCCATAAACAAACTATACAATAGAAGGAGGAAGCTACTAAATGATAGAGCAAAATCCCAAAAAGGGAAGGCATCACTGATCAGTATTACCAAAAAACTACGGGCACTCATAAAATTGTCTAAGGCCAGCTTTGAGAGAAAAATTGCACAGGACACTAAGGATAATCACAAGGCTTTCTTTAGTTATGTTAGGAACCTGGGTGGTAATTCCCAGAAATGCTCAGAATTAGTCCAAAATGACAAAAAATACACTGAACCCACAGACATTGCCAACATCCTAGCTGACAGGTTCAGCGCAAACAACTCCGGCCGACCCGACCAAAAGGGCAAATATCTATCCCAGCAGAGTGCTGCCCCCCTGTCATCTCAGGTGCTCAGGTAAGTGCCGCCCTCTCCAAAGCAAAAAACACAGCATCAATGGGACCAGACGGTGTCCCGGCTGCATCCTACATGAACTCCAAGAAGAGCTAAACCCAAACATAAAACTACTGTTCAATCTCAGCCTTACTACAGGATATGTGCCCAAAGAGTGGCGTACAGCAACAGTGGTCCCTCTCCATAAAGGTGGTGCCTCAACGGATCCTGGAAACTATCGCCCAAAAGCCTAACTAGCTTGGTCTGCAAAGCTATGGAAAGGATCATCATGGACCTCATAAATAAAGATATTGGGGACCTACAGACACTGGATCCTACCCAGTTCAGCTTTGTTAAGGGCAGATCCTGCCTCTTAAACCTGGTTGATTTCTTTGAAACAGTCACCAAGGCCATTGACGAGCGGAAGGTGGTCCACACAGCCTACCTGGACCTCACAAAAGCCTTCGATACAATACCCCACTCGGGCATTATAGATAAGCTCACCAGCTTAAATATAAACCCCTATGTCACTAGATGGATTGCAAACTGGCTCAAGGACAGAACCCACATGGTTAGAATTGCTGGAGCCATGTCAGACTCCAAACCAGTTACAAGTGGTGTTCCACAAGGCTCAGTCCTGGGACCTCTCTTGTTCGGTATATATTTCTCGGAGGTACAGGCCAACACGGAAGGATTGTGGCTGACCAAGTTCGCAGATGACTGCAAACTGGGCGCCATAATCGACTCTCCAGCCGACACAAGCATCCTCCAAAATGACCTCATAGAAACAGACAACTGGTGCCAGAGCCATGGCCTCAAGCTAAATGCCAAAAAGTGTATAGTCATCCCCTTTGGCAAAAACAAAGTGCCCACAAATTACCACATAGGTGGTAATCCATTAAGTACAGAAGAAGTAATTAGGGACCTGGGGACCCAAGTTGATAGCAATCTCTCATTTGACAACCACGTGGCCAAAGTGGTTAGAAAAACATTTTATATAGCCCACCTAATCATGAAGGGATTCACATCTAGATCAGGGGAGGTCATCGTGCCTCTTTACTCATCCCTGATCAGGCCCATAATTGAGTACAATGCCCCTTTTGGGATGTACCTTACCAGACACCTGCAGCAACTGGAAAGACCCCAAAAGTACCTCACCAAGAGGATCAAAGGGCTCAAACAGATGCCATATGCTGCCCGGTTAAAGAAAGTCCAGCTCTACTCAGTGGCATACCGCCTGTTCAGAGGCGATCTGTGCCTGACGTATAAAGCCATGTCCAACCCGGAATTAATGGACATGCTGCACCTCAGAAAATCCAAATCCCATTGAGCTACGCGCTCGAGAGACTTGAACCTCAGCACTGAAATAAATAGGACATGCTGGAGGGACAGATTCATAACCCAGAGGCTCCCTTCATTCTGGAATAAAATCCCAGTCCAGGTTAGGCAGAGTCCCTCATTGACTCTCTTCAAGAGGAATCTTGATGAGTGGATGGGAGATCGTAGGTTTACCTCGGGTATCACTTCTGTGTCACTGTTAGACAGAGGCACAGTATACTAACCTCGAAAAAGGGCATAGCAAAATAAATTTAAAATGGGTGGTGAAAGCCAAACCCATTCTGGCTAGGCTTATAAATGCCCTAGGGCAGATAGCCTAGTATGAACCTATGAACCTATGAACCTATGAATAAAGTCCATTCTCTTTCATATTTCTTCTTCAAAATTCTCACTTACAAATTATCTTTTCCTTTAATCCACCTCAACACCTTATATACATTTAAAGAAGCCCCATAAAATACAGGATTTAATAAACTCTACCACCTTCTTCCTTATTCAAATATAATACCCCTCTTTTAACAGGACTCAACTTGGATCCCCACATAAATCTGAACACCACCTCAGTAAATTGCTTTTCCATATCTTTTGGTAGCACACACACGCACATATATATATATATATATATATATATATATATATATATATATATATATATATACACAACATACCAATCTTTCCCATCCAAATGGAATTTATCAAATGTACTTTTTTCCTTAAGGAAAGTTTATATCTGTTCCACATACTGCTAATTCATTTTAAGTCTCTTAAGTTTTTCCCATTGTTCCTTAATTATATTTGAACTACCAGATTTTATTCCCAAGACCAAAATTTCCTTCACATCAAACTGTATTCCTTCTATCTGCCCAGTAGACCCCAAACCTTTACTTTTGTCTCTGTTTTAACATCATTCTCAACTTACTCAACCCAGAGTTCACATATAAAATAGCCCCTTCATCTTTTCACTATTCTTAGCCATAAGAATGATATCATCTGCATATGACATAATAACAGGATATGTAATATTACAATTCTTCACATGTACATTCTCTTGCATTTTCTCATTTTTTTTAATAACCAATTCATAACTAGTCCAAACAAAATATTATTCATAGAACATCCTTGCTTCAAACCTCTCTTCATTTCTATTTCTTCTCCTATCCAATCATTAACTAATAAATCTTATTTTACTATTAGTATATCATGATTTGCATACTTACTGAATTTTTATGCTGAAATTGTAACATTTCATTAGTTTCCATAATATATCATGATCTATAATGCCAAATGCTTTATTTATATCTCCAACCACTATTTTCACTGTATTCCCTCTTGTTCAAATATCATCTACTGTTTCCCTAAAAAAAAACATTAATAATTCCTGACATCCTTCACCCTTAACCCCATATACATTTTCTTCCAATATCTTTCTCATTTTGCATTCTAGTCCTTTCTGCAAATGTTTCATAAAAAAATCTTATAATCAGTATTGTTCAGAAGTACAGGTCTCCAATTATTTATATCATGTTTCTCCCCTTTTTTCCATATAAAACTGATAATTCCTCTACATAATTGTGTATAGCAAATTTCTTTCTTCACCCATTCATTAAATGCCTGTATCAATATTTCCTTTTGCCCATGCTCCATACTCTTATACATCAAATATTCTATACCATCCTGTTCTACTGCCAAATGTAAATTTAGATTATTAATCATGCTTTCTAAATTCTATAGCATAATTGTTTTTTCAATTTCTGTATTTATTTCCTGTTTAAACTGTTTAATCTCCCAATCTGTTTCCAGTTCAGACTGCCACTTTCTTACCATTTCTGTGACATGCTGTACTACAATGTTCATTATCTTTCCTTGTCCTGTGTCAATGAATCCCTCTTTATTTTTCATCTCCGTCATAATTTCACTAGCTTGTTTTATCACCTTTCTTAAATATGGTAACACTACTTCCTTTTTATCCTGCAAAAATATTTTTGCTTATATAGCAGCTCATTTATTCTTTCTTGATTTCTGTTATATATTTCTGCTGCTTGTGTATAATAAACTGTATCATTTCTTTCTAAAACATCTAACATATTTGTATGCATGTCTTTTTGCTCCTCTTTCTGTTTTTACCATGTCTTAAACTCCCATTGTAAGTATATCTTTCTATATTTCAGTTTAATCACCATCCACCATTCTGACTAATTAATATAGAATTCCCTCATAGTCACATGTTCCTTCTAGAACTGTAATATAATATCTTTTCCTTTCTTATGTCATACCTTTTTGCGTATCCTTTTGATTCCTTTTCCTATTTTTATTTGTTCTGTATTTTCATCTGTCTTAATCCAGATTGCTAAATGGTCTGAAAAAACTTTTTTTTTGTTATAGTTATACTATAGATACCAAAAAATAATCAATCTCTGCTCTAATATTACCTGTCCTATAAGTATATCTGTTTGTATTCCCTAAAACTAATCTCCCACACTTCATAATCTCTCTCATTATTTTGTCTTATATTTCTTATATTGCAATTAAAGTCACCTGTCAATATCATATCCATTTTCACTGTTACATAATTATTTCCTGAAACAGTTTTTCCTCTTTCTTTAAATAAAACAGGAGCATAGAGTGCTATAAGTCTATAAACTCTATGATCCAGTCTGAAATCTAATACTGTTATTCTATCTAATCTGACTAAGAAGTAATTCAGTATTATCACTTTATTAGTGTATAAAATTGCTACACACGAACAGGTCTCTACTCCCAAATTCCATATTGTATGTCCTTTCCATAATGTTTCGGTTTGTTCTTATTCTTCCCTTGTCAAACAACTATCTACTGATATTATAACATTGACGACATTTATTACACCATTCAAATACTCCAATTCTTCTTGTTAAACTCTTCAAGTTATTAACACTAATTGCTAAAAATCTAAGATTATTTGACTCTCTTCTCCCAAGTGAAATAGTTTATTACCTATTTCTCTTCTTTTTTTCTTTTAAACTACTAGCTTGACATTTTCTTTTCCTCTTACCCTCTTTCCAGTAGAATTTTTCTTTTTCTACCACTTTCTATTTTGTATCTTCTTCATCATCATTATTGATATCACTGATATCAGTCATATTCACATGCTCCTTCTCCTGTTTTTGTTTCCATTATCTTTATATGTATTTAATGTAATATTTGCTGTATCTGCATTTTCTTTCTTTTGTTCTATATGTTGTGTCCATTTGTACCTCTAATTCTTGTTTTTCTTTACAATTCATCCACAAATGCCCCATTTGATTACATTTAAAACATTTCATCTCACATTTTTGCATTATGACCAAATTCTTCACATACATAGCATTTTTCTTTTCACAATTACTTATAAAATGTCCCTCTTTTCTACAAAAATATGCTTTCAGTTGTCTCCAGTACTTTACAAAGCTTCATCACATTCAGTATTGATCATACTTGGAATATGTACAATTTTATTATCATCAAATTTAATATAACATTACATACAGTCCCATCCCACAGTCTATAACCCTCTATTATCAAAAACTTTTGAAATGTTTTTGACTTCTTTACAAACATTCTTCAATAAATAGTCTTTTACAGTCTTTTTATGTCTCTCTTCTGAATTATATGTGTATTTTTTTGTGTTTCATAAGAAGTCTTTATATCAAATTTATTCCATGGATGAATATCTTTTCTCCTTTCAAATTCCCTGAAAAAGGTCTCTAATCCAGAATCAGTTTCACAAAATGTCACAACATGTTTCTTTTTTAATCAATATAAAAGCTCTTACCTCTTATGCCTTGATACCTAAATGTCCTGTTACTGTGTCCTAAATTTCATACTTGTCTATTTCTTTATCTTCTTTGTTTTGTATCCATACAACATACTTCTGTTTTCTGTAACGTCAGTCCTTATCCTTTCCTTTTCTTCTTCTTTCAGAACTGCAAGCACCTCTGCAAATGCCTTCTTCTTTATATCCTTCACTTCTTTTCTCTGGATTTTCCCCATAATTTCTCCCTATGACAATTATTTTCCTACCTCTGGTTCACTCTGTTCTGCCATGTCTATTAATAAATCATCCTGCAACTCTCCCAATTGAAGGGTTGTAATAACAATATCTTTATTATCCTGCATGTCTGCAGCAAACACATTTTGCTGAAATTCTATCTCAGAGTCCTGTGAGGGTTCATTTATCCTCATACTGCCATCTTCTGCTCCTCGATCAACAGGTTTAGCCTTTTCCTTCTCAGATACTGAAGACTCAGCTGCCTTTAACATGAAACCACTCTCACTATCCCTTTGTGAAAAATCAATGTCTTTCACTTTTTCCATCCTTCTCTTCTCCTCTGTGCAGCAATCATCCAAATGTCCCTCCACGCTTGAAGGCTCAATTGCCTTCATATTCATCAGCACAGAATCATTTTCTAGCAATCTGCAACTGCTAGCTCCTGTAACACTAGCTGTCCCCATACTTACTCTTGCTTCTCTAAGCCACCTACACACTTGGATCAGAAGCGAGAAACACCATGTCAAACTTGATCCAACTTATTCTTTCAGCAAGTATAGGAAGTTCCTCAATGGCATGGCCAAATTTTCCCTAGTAGTATAAATACTACCTCGGTTCTTTCCAGAAAAGAGGCTAATAACCTAGTGGGACTAACCCATTCAACAAAGGATAAATAAAAATAAAATTAAAACAAAAATAAAAATAAAACACACACCATTACGGTCTATATACTATGTGAAGGTCTTGGAATTTATGTGAGAGTTGCAGTGCACCAGGATTTTGAAATGTGTTACTTCATAATTAAAATATGAAGATAAGTTGGAACTCTGTAGTTACCTAAGACTAAATGACAGCAAACTACAAAACACCAGATGTTAAAGTTAAAGTATCACTCAGGTCGCAGGTATGAGCAATAATAGTTAAAAAATAACATGATTAGACAGTGGAGATGCCAGAATGCTTGTTGAGTAAACAGAACATATCATCTTAGAAGGTTTAAGAAGGTAACATTTTGCAGCTCATCATGTTCTCACTTTTTATAAACCATAATAAAACTGTCAATTAAAGCAGTATGCCAGTATTCATGCTCAAATTACAAAGAACATAGTACAGTCTTCCCCTAAACACTGCCATTGTAGTCTTCTACTGAAATCTAGAATGCACAGCTAAGTAGTAATTCACAGAAGCACATAGCACTTACAGGACAATGTGCTAAAAAGGTGTATGCAAGTGACTGTGCAGTGACAGGCAAATGAAAAAGGATAATCTATTGAGTGTACAACCACAAGGCATTCTATAACTATGTCAAGAATCTAAATGGCAATGCTCAGATCTGCTCTGAGCTACAACAGAATGGCATTAAATAAACTGATCCCAAGGTTATTGCCAATATCCTGGCAGATCGATTCAGTGCCAACCTCACCCCCTAAATCGCCCATCACAATACCAGAAGATTGACAAATTCCGGTAATAATGGCCACACAGGTAAAAAACGCACTCTCCAAAGCTAAGAATACAACATCCATGGGACCAGATGACATCCCGGGCTGTGTACTACATGAACTACAAAATGAACTGGCACCTCACCTAAGTGTCATGTTTAATCATAGCCTCACTTCAGGCTTTGTGCCCACTGAGTGGTGCACAGCTACAGTTATCCCACTCCACAAGAGGGGATCCACCTTGGATCCCGGGAACTACTGCCCCATCAGTCTGACAAGCCTGATCTGCAAGGCCATGGAATGTATTATCATATAACTTATAAACAAAGACATTGGCAACCTTCAAACACTGGACCCCACCCAGTCTGGGTTCATGACGGGCTGATCTTGTCTCCTGAACCTGACTGACTTCTTTGAATCAGTCTTCAGAGCTGTGGATCCACACAGCCTATCTGGACCTTGCCAAGGCCTTTGACACCACCCCCCACTCTGGAATCATAGATAAACTTACTAAGCTGGGCATTAATCCCTATGTCACTCGATGGGTTGCCAACTGGCTTACTGACAGAACCCACACTGTGAAAGTAGCTGACTCCAAATCCAGCTCCAGACAAGTGACAAGTGGAGTACCTCAGGGTTCAGTCCTGGGACCACGCTTGTTTGGCATCTACTTCTCTGAAGTACAGGCCAATACTAAGGGACTCTGGCTAACAAAGTTCGCAGATGACTGCAAACTGGGAGGCATTATTGAATCTCCAAATGATGTGGATACTCTACAAAAGGGCCTTACAGAAACAGATGCTTGGTGCCAGAGCCATGGGCTCAAACTCAATACCAAGAAATGTATAGTTATCCCCTTTGGGAAAAAATATGTACCCATGAATTACCACATAGGTGGCAGTACACTAAACACCAAAAGTGTGATAAGAGTCTTAGGGACACAGGTGGACAGTGGTCTCACCTTCAATAACCACATCGTCACAACAGTCAGGAAATCCTTCTATGTGGCACACCTCATCACTAAGGGCTTTTCATCCAGAAAAAAGGAGGTCATTGTCCCACTGTACTCATCCCTCATTAGACCCATTATAGAATACAACACCCCATTTGGTATGTACCTCTCAAGACACCTGCAACAACTGGAAAGGCCACAGAAATACCTCACTTAAAAGAATCACAGGCCTAAAGCAGATGCCCTATGCTGACCACCTTAAAAAACTCCAGCTATACTCTGTCGCATATCATCTACTCAGAGGCGATCTCTGCTTAACATACAATGCCATGTCAAACCCAGAGCTGTTGGACATGCTACACTTAAAGAAATCCCAATCTCTCAGAGCCACATGCTCCAGGGATCTAAACCTTGTCATCATAATAAACAAAACATGCTGGAGGGATAGGTTCCTGACCCAGAGACTCCCCAAACTCTGGAACAGACTGCCCATACATGTCAAGCAGAGCGCCTCTTTGGCCCTCTTCAAAAGAAACCTTGAAGATTGGATGGGAGAAAGGAAATTCACCCTGGGGATCACGTCAGTCACCCTACTAGACAGGGGTCCAGGGAAGTAAATAGTGTGGGAAGAAATAGCCAGGGAATTGTTATGGCTAGGCTAGTATAATCCCTAGAGCTGATAGCCTAGTACCAACCTATGAACCTATGAACCTATGAACATGCAAATGAGGATTGGGGGCAACATGTCATAATTCATAGTCCTCAGATGTACAGTGGCACAACTGCCTCCATCTGAGAATAAAGGCAAAAAGCACACCAAACATTGTAGCATTGCAGTAGTAAAAATGCTAGGAACATCTGTGGCTATTTTAGAGCAAAATTTACTTAGCTTGATTAGTTGGGATGAAGCCTGTGCACCAGCTTCATTCCAACAGAATGGAGGATAGCTACTGTCATCCCTCTACACAAAGGTAGAGCATCCACTAACCCAGGCAATTATAGGCCCATCAACCTAACTAGCCTGATCTGCAAGGCCATGTAACACATTATCATGAACCTTATAAGCAAGGACATTGGCAACTTCCAAACGCTTGATCCCACACAGTTTGGTTTTGACAAAGGGAGCTCATGCTTGTTAAACTTGTTTGCCTTCTTCAAAATAGTCACCAAAGCCATGGACGAGGGTAAGACGGTGCACACTGCCTTCCTTGACCTAGCCAAAGCCTTCAACACTATTCCCCACTCGGGCATAATTAATAAACTCTCCCAGCTAGGTATTAATCCGTATGTTACCAGATGGGTAGCTTACTGGCTTACTGACAGTACCCACTCAGTCAAAATAAGGGAAGCCACATCTAGTAGTAGACCCATAACAAGTGGCACACCCGAAGGATTGATCTTGGGGCATCTACTGTTTGGGATATACTTTTCTGAGGTGCAAGGCAAAACCAGTGGTCTGTGACTGACCAAGTTTGCAGAAGACTGCAAGCTGGGCACTGTCATAAATTCCAATAGTGATGTGAACATCCTCCAAGAGGATCTTACCCAAATTAATGACTGGTGCCAGAAGCATGGCCTCAAACTGAATGCCCAGAAATGTATCATTATCCCTTTTGGGGAAAATGGCTTCCCCACTAATTATCACATTAATAACAATGTACTAAGCATGCAATCAGTCGTGAGGGACTTGGGCACCCAAGTTGATAGCAACTTGACTTTTGATCACCACATTGCCTCCATTTTACGGAAGGCTTTCTACATAGTCCACCTCATAAGTAAGGGTATTTCATCCAAGAAGAAGGAGTCATAACATCCCTGTACTCCTCCCTTATCAGACCCATTATCGAGTACAGTGTCCCCTTCGGCATGTACCTTGCCAAGCATATGCAGCAGTTGGAGAGACCATAAAGGTTCCTGACCAGGGAAATCCAGGGTCTCAAACACCTGTCCTATACAGATAGGCTAAAAGCCCTGTCCCTCTACTCAGTCTTGTACAGACTGCTCAGAGGTGACCTGTGTCTGGTATACAAGGATGTCTCAGACTCGGCCTTGATGGAGTTGCTGCATATCCAAAGGTCAAACTCCACTCGCCCAACCCACATGCAAGGCCTCAACCTGGTCTGTGATATTAATAGAACTTGTTGCGGGGATAGATTTGTGTCTCAATGACTCCCCCATCTGTGGAATAGACTCCCTCTGCATGTCAAGCAGAGTACCTCAATAGCCTTCTTTAAGAGGAACCTGGATGACTGGATGGGAAACAGAAAATATACCCCTGGAATCCTACCTGTGTTCCTGCTGGACAGTGAAAACAGGTGCTGACTTTGTGGGAACATGGGTGAAATTCTTGGCTAGGCTTATAAGGGCCTCCAGGCCAATAGCCTAGTATCATCCTATGAACCTATGAACTTATGATTAGGGGTCATCCAGACATACAATTCAGCTGTATCACCAACAGCAGTGGTACCAGAAAATTGCAACCTTGCATCAGCTGACAGACCAGCAACAACTGAAGCATTTCAGAGCAAAGTGATATATTATATGAGCATTGGTTGATTGGTATAGTCCACAAACTGTAAATAGAAGAATGCATGGACTTCCTATACCATTGTTTACAATTGTATATGTAGTTCATACCATTGTAGCTACAAGGACCTTCTAGAGACAAGCAGTGTATACACTGGGTATTTCATGGGACTGGTATGTAGAATACTTAAGATGGTCCTAGCTGAAACATGAATAAGCATATCTGCTTCCCCAGCTCGGCCGGGGAGAGACATCATTATCCATGCCTGACTTTTATGATATTACCCATCTCCCCAAAGTACAGAAAGCTGTAGATTGTAGCTACATGGCAATAAATGACCCACTCAGTATCCACATATATCATTAGATCAACAGGAAAGACTACCATTCCATCAACCATCAGGAAGTGGACAATGCAGAGGGCCACATAACCCATGGGTCTGCACAGCATCCTGGCAATGCCCATGAATCCCGCATATGACCTACTATTCATTTGTATTGCCACATTCAGCATGGTGACATCCCATAGGGCAACCTGGTAGGTAAGTTCAGGCACATCAGTGCACCCACTTATCAAAAGCCACATACCAATGTCTAAGCCTCCTGTATCTCTAACATCCTTTCTCCCTTATGTTACTTCACTGCAGGTGATGTGGGATACCTCATGGATCCATGGTTGACGACACTCGTATGGAACCTGTAAAAGATAGCCAAACATCAGTACACCATTACACATGCAAAGTGTGCATTCAGCCTGCTAGAATGCCAGTTCCACTGTCTAGACACATATTGGAATACATTCTAGTATGACCCTGCCACACCTGTCAGCTGTTTGTAGCATGCTGCATTCCTCATAATATTATTATCATGAAATTGGCAGTCCAGTCATAATTACCAGGACCCTTTACACTTTAAGCAGCTACAACTCACCTGAAAAGAGGCTACTAGCCTAGTAGGACTAAACCCATCAAAAAATGATAGATAGATAGATAGATAGATAGAAATATAGATAAATAGATAGATGAAATAGATAGATAGATAGATAGATAGATAGATAGATAGATAGATAGATAGACAGACAGACAGACAGACAGATAGATAGATAGATAGATAGATAGATAGATAGATAGATAGATAGATAGATAGATAGATGGATAGAGTTAGGAAGTAAAATAAATAAGCATTTCATCCCACAGCAAAGACTGTGATGGTGACGAGCAGCATCCCAAGTATACACCACACTCCCTCAGACATTATCATGTGTTGTGTACTGTAGTGCAAGTGAGGTGGCAACATCTAGTCCATCTCTATGGGTCCTGACAGCTAAAAGTGATAGTTTGCTGATACACAGGGAATTAAGATACATGCAGTGTGTTGTATAGACTATGCTGGGCAGTTCATATGGTCAAGTCACGTTGTGCATCAGACTTGTCCACTTTTGTTACTCAGGAGGGAGGTTAGTAAAGGTCACAGTGATCATCATTTTGCACAGGTGTTTAGGAAAGCATGGACACATGGCTGTCTACACAACCAGGAGATGGAGAGCTAGGAGTCAGTGCAAGCAGAGATGCGGGTCACAAGGATGGTAGTCATCAGTGCCATAGATGGATTTCCTCAGATGATGGTGAGAAGAAGTGACTGTGGACTTTTGCTGTGTGGGTGATGCAAAAGAGAGTATGGGGGAAATATACTCATGCAGTAAGGCCTTTGTGATGACCCATGGGGCACAGGCATTGTAAAGCTCATGGAACAGGGCCTATATGACTTGTGCCCATAGGGTGCTTCACCCCCAGTGACTTCGCCATGTGGCCACACCTCCTGAGGAGTGGGGCATGATGATATGTTTACCATAGCAGGTGCTGACTGGCCCTGTGATGGTCATCCTATATGGACACCATGAGTATGCAGACACGTATGACCACAGGCAAAAATGCAGTACAGTCCACTGATGGGGACTAGTTAACATCTACATTCATGAGGTTATTGCTACCATGTGTGCCATCATAGACCACAGGAGTCCAATCATGGTATCATTCCTAGACTCTAGGCTTTGGCAGTGGTAGGCAACACTTCTACTGTTTTTACCAAAACAATTTTCTCCATATACCTCTAACTGTTCTCTGAACAATACTTCAATCAATGTGGTTTCACATACAAAACTGTTAGGTGTAACTATTGACAGCAATCTTGCAACATCATAAAATAACAAAAAAAAAAAAAAAAAAAAAAAGAAAAGAAAACTATCAAAAATTGTTCATGATATATAGGGCTAAGAAATTCATCTCCAACTCCACAAGAGTAACCATTGCCACCACCTATCTCTTACTCTCCCTTCTATATGCATCACCTATTCTAACCAATCTTCACTCTTCCCTCAAAGCAAAACTTAGTCAATCCCCCGGATTCATGAAACCTCCATGTAAGACTAAATAAGTCTTACTCGGAAACTGCAGTTGAACGGTCTGACGTCAGCATGCCATGCATATTCATGAGGGCACGCTGACTCCACTCCAAGTCTAACATGGACCATGCAGGAAGGCAGGGGGTGTGTCTGACTGCCGAGCAGTCCTAAGGTCCACGCCCCTGCAAGTGTCTGAATTGTGAAATGTCAACACACATGAGCGAGTCCGCTCAAATGTCAACTTACCCAACACTACACTCCCTCACATTGTAAACCCCCAGTAGAGTTATAAAATCTAAAATATATCTATTTTTTTCTAATTCCCAATATAACTGCCCATATTTGCACGTGTTTGTGCGGGTGTGCCCATAGCTTAGCTAGAGTTAGCAATGTCGACATTGAAGAGCATAATAACAAATGTTTATGCAAATCAATCCAAATAACAATCGCGTAGTGGTAGAGCCTTAGCACAAAGAGGAGGCATTCACGGTTCAAGTCCCACCACTCCCTCTCAATTTTATGTTTTAAATTAGCATATGAAATAATTCCTGACATATATATGACTAAAATATTACTATAAAAGCATTGAAATGGCCTATGTATCAGTGAACAAAATGTATATATAGAAATGTAAGAATGATCTTCACATAAAAATGCCCATAGCTAAGCAGCACTTTACCCAGCGCAATCTAGTTGCCCACAGCTAAGTAGTGCTTTACCCAGCACAATCTAGTTGCCCACAGCTAAGCAGCACTTTACTCAGCGCAATAAGTTTGTGCAGAGCTGCGCACCACGCTAAACAGCGCACCGTAGGGCAATGTGGAGCAACATCGGGCAACATGGAGCAACGTTGAGCAAAGTTGCCTAAACACAGCCACACCCCCTAGCCTGTCTGGACAGTAGTAAAATAAAATGCAATGACAAGTTTTGAACCCGGGACACTGTGTACCATATTCAAAGTACTGAACCACTAAGCCATGACAGCTTAGAATAACCAACCACTGTTAACATACATATACTTATAAATGGTAGATTAACCATTGCTAAGCAGGTCTGCAGTCAGCCAAGAATTTTCAAAAATGGCCAATCACAAAAAAGTGTGGGAAATGCGGCATATTTAAGCTCCATAGGTGGGAATACTTGCCATAACTGATTGTAACTCCCATCTGCAGTTAGAATGGCTGGTGCTGGAGAGGGTACTCGCTTTCGAGCGCAACGCTGGGGCATCGAGGAGTCAAAATACATTATTTGGCTCCTAGTCCATCATCATGAGTCTCGACTCCTGCAGGGCCAGTTCCAAGGGACGGAGTATAAAGCAGAGGCTTGGAACCGGTCGGCTCATGAACTCAACAGTGTCACAGGCATCCCTCAGACTGGTGAGCAGGTCCATCACCACCATGCAGACCTGAAGAGACAGAAGCAGGACCAACTGAACCAATGGATCCAGGAGGCCCGTCATATGCAAGATGCCCTGCTACTGAGTAGGTAGCCATGGAATGCAGTATGTAAGACATGGTAATATAGTCTAAATAATGGATAGGTATGTCTCAATATCCCTTCATTTACTTCACAGCTGCAGGTGTCCGTGCTGCAAATCAGCAAGCCTATGCAGATAGGCTGCTAAGGCTGCACCACCAGGCAAGTTAGTAATTATTCTGCATGTATTGTTATATAATATATGTGAGAGAGCATGAAAAAAGTGTTGTAGCACAATAATACAGCTATAAAATGCCCTGAATAAAGTATCTGCATGTACTGTTATATAACATAAGTCAGGGAGCCAGAAATAGAGTGTAGTAATCCATTAATAAAGGTGAAATAAGTCTGGAATACTATATCTGCATGTACTGTCATATAAAATAAGTGAGCGAGCCTGAAAAAGAGTGTTGTAACCTATCAATAAATGTATAATATGTCCTGAATAGGTCTTCCGTATGCACTGTAATATCAAATAAAGGAGAGAGCCTGTAGAAAAGAGTGTTTAATGTAATTAATAAAGGTATAATACTTGGAGTGTGTCTTGGTCACTTACTTTGAAATATTGTTGTACCCTTGCATTAAATAAATAGTACTGCTGTATAAAGTGCTGTCAACCCACAGTTGTGCAGTCCCATATAAAGTGGATGAAGGAAGTGCCAGTAGCTGTGAAGCATATAACAGTCCTCAACAGTCAGTAAATGGCTGTCATGCATATGTAAATCTGGCACACAAGTAGCTTTTCAAGGTGTTCCCCAGAAATGTAAGTGTGCTACATGAAATGTAGGGTTCTGTAGAAATTTAACTGAAAATGTCACATGAACACATCCAGATATGTAGATACATAAATATAAAAATAAAATATCAATATGTTGCAGTAACATCTGCATCTTGGACAGTTAGTATGTCAGATATAGGTCAGGTATATAATGAACTAGCCAAACCCATTACACAATCTAATGCATGTTGCCTAGTGTAATAATACATGTAGGGGATATACACCTGCAGTCAATAAGAATGTAGTGCAAAGTAAAAGTACTAATAAGATGTTAATGGAGGTTTCTTTTTACACCCTACTCCATGTGCATAAACAATGCAATTCCACACCTCAATGGGTATGTCTAATCTCAAAACATTTGTTGGGACATATGTCCTATTGTTCTATAAAAATCTGCATTTTCTTTGATGCATGTGCCCTGTTCAAACACCACAATCTTGGTGGCCTGTTGCCACCAATCATCCGTGCATGCTGTTGTAATGTCCACTGTCATTCAATATATGCATGTGTTATGCTTGCTGTTCAACTGTTGTAACCCTGGTGTGCTGGGTTAATGGGAATATTACTGCATGCTGTGACAACTAATTTGGAATGCTGTTGTCTATGTTGTAATTAAACGAAGTAACAGAAACGGAAAGGGGAAGCTCCACAAAGGTATCCAAGGCGGCGGACTCAAGCAATGTAATGTTCCATCCAATGCAGGCATATTCTTCCTGGTTTATAGCCGATTCTGTTTACTAATCTGTTGGTAGGTAGGTGACCCACACAATACACTACCACATTTCCACCTAATTCACCCTCCCTTGAAGTAGTTAGTATGATACAAGTTATGTAAGGGCTACTTCTTACTAATATTTGTATAGACTAGACATATATCTATATCTTGTCTGGTTTAGGACAGGGTGTAAATTAATGAATTCTTAGAATAAATTAGATTTTTCATATTATATATATATATTATATATATATATATATATATATATACCATCATATTATACACATGACTTTGTTTAAAGCTATGTCCTTCATATTTTTATTGTTTATTTGCAGTATTATTGCAGTGTTTTTTAACTTATATGACCACATAAGTCTGTTATTGGAATAAATGGGTTTGATAGGTTATTATTATATAATATTAAACTATTGGCTGTTTAAGATATAGGTATTTCTTGGCCACCTTGAGGTTCCCTGTGTTTAGTTAAGCATGTCTTTATGCTTTTTATAATATATTCTATAATGTATTTTATACTGTATTTAATTTCATGTTTTACATCTTATTTTATATTTGTTTTAAAGAACATTAGATGCAGTTCATGTGGTGAATATATTATTTATTTATTTCCGCAGGAACTGATGTAACTAAGTTAGGGGGTGTGTTTAAGCATTTAAATACTTAGACCGAATGGTTTTACACTGTTTTGCATTTTGTCTGAAGAAGTTCGGTCAGAGTACCGAACGAAAAACGCTAGCTTTAGTAGCTTTAGTGTTTAACGCTATTTGCACCTTTTTACTTCTCGCCTTGTTCACTTTGTGTGTAATAAAGAACTTTTATTACTGGAGGAGTTTCGTGGATTTGGTTGCATCATTTTTATGCCTGCATTGGATGGAACATTACATTGCTTGAGTCCGCCGCCTTGGATACCTTTGTGGAGCTTCCCCTTTCCGTTTCTGTTACTTCGTTTGTTGTTTGTACAATTTTTGCTGGTTCTATGTTGTAATTAAACACATCTAATCACAGAACGTATGGGAAGGCCAGTCCCAGTGGACCCACCTGCCCCTCCTCAGCTGGAGATTGCACCTGGCACCAGCAGGTTTGGTGCCCAGCCCAGGCTACCCTCCTCCATTGGTCCTGTGCCACCTTCGGGTGGAAGCACTGCAGGGGATGGGGCTCGTCCCCCCTGCAAGCATGGGCAGAGAAGGGCCACCTCTCACCCTCCAAAAGGGTCCGGGTTGTGGTGCGTAGGGAGATCCAGCGTTTAGTCGCTGATCCCCTACGCCAGCTCGAGGCGAGTGTGGCGTGACTCACAGGTGAGCCTGCCCCTCCTACGCAGCCCCCAGTACAGCCACCCTTGGGTCTGTGAAGGTTCAGAGGTGACTGCCCATGGGTGGGGATCTCAGTCCCACTGTTATCATCTGTGGGCTCATGGGCTTGTGATTTCCAAACATCCATCCCCGTCAGTTGTGTTCACCCACCCCATGTGTCATACTCTGCCCCTGCATGCGTCTTGCTTGTCTTGTCTGTTTACCTCCCCAACCTACCTCTCCAAATATACCTACTTCCTCTACCTCACATTCCACTCTCACCTGTAAAAAAAAAAAAAAAAAAAAGGGCAATCTGTACCCACAAAAACATTACGCCCCATACATAGCTGCCCATTCCGCACACATGTCTGCTGGACATGTAAACTGATAATTAGAATTGGCAGTACAACATACTTTGTTGTCCTCATCCCTCTCTCAGGGGTGGAAGGTTCCAAATTTCACTCCAAATTTGTAACATATGCACAGCTGTTGCTGGTAAAGAAATGGGCAGCTATGGACCTTCCCTACACCCGTCCTGCACATCCCGATCTGGTTTCCCTACTGTCTTTCCCTCTTTGTGTCCCCTTTTTCACCACTTTCCTATCTCCCCATTTTCTTTTCTTTAAAAGAAATTAGCTTGGGGGTTAGCGGGAGTATGCACTTTTAAGCAGTAGTTAGCGGGTTTGAGCGAGTGTGCGCATGTGTGCACTTAGCTAAGTATTGCTAAGCGTTGCGCAGACCCGCGCAAACCCGCTTACAACTGCTTAAAAGTGCCTTAATCACTCTGTATGTCAGGGCCCTTGTTCTGTTCAACAGCAAAATAAAACACCTCTGTCAGTCTCGAACCCCAGACCTTGGACACACTTGACTGCATGAAGTACCACTAAGCCACAGCAGATATACAATAACTTGGTGCTGAAATAAATATATCATGCAAAACAATGAGTGAATGTAAAAGAAAAATAGGAAGGCCATAACACAAAGATTGTTCTGTGGATCTTTACCAGCAATTGTTGTGGAATTGCATTACATGACTGTGATAAGAGAAGCAGCCATTCTATCAGCAAATAATGTTATTGAGGCACTTTACAACCCCCACACAGTATCATAGCAGGGCAAACACTGGCATATCTGATTAGGGCAAAGGCCATACTTACTGATTGTGAAACATATTTTAGCTGTGTCCCTCTGAATCCCTCTGAAAAGTACTGACATCAGTCAGAGAGGTGTTGTATTACACAATGAATAATCACAATAATAACAGCTGACACCACTTGTACTTCATAAAAGGAGTACAAATCCACATGCACTGCTTCACTCAAGTCTACACTTACTGTCTCTATTAGTTGGAAGGTGTACCTCACATTTAACTACCTATCCCTGACTCCAAACAAATATGTATCTGAGTGTTTCATAGGCCTGACAGAGGCACAAACACACAGGCATATCAGCTCATCTGCTGTTACACACTCTGCAAAAAGCTTTGTGCGGACTTCCACAAGCATACCCTTATGTAGGAGTACAACACAGAAATACCAAAGGAACTAGCCATGTACTGGTACCAACTGACTGTAACAATGCCATTGTACCAGTGCTGAAAACACCTGTGGGTTGCACAGAGAAAGAATAACAGGCTAACATCTGTCTACCATCTGGATAGGTTCACAGTTGGGACCTATGCAGACAGACCACCTGCCTTGATAAACCAACAGGTACACACCAATCCATTAAGTCCAGTAAGATAACACTCACACAATAAGATGTAATGCTCTCTGTATGTCTGCACCCCCCCCCCCCATATTTTAAATATATGTGTGTTTAGGGTCAACCAAGGATGTAGGTAGGCATACTCAGTAGTGGAATTGTCCAGTTTACCTGAGACTCCTGTGCTAATGTCAGCAATAAAAGTACACAAACCCTGCAGAAGTGAGTACATCAATATGCACAGTATAACAGTCCACAAACAGTTCATGTGTCAAATGAATACTTCTCAATAACTACTTTTGTATGGCAGTCAATTACATAAGTAGAAATGAAACTACATACTCACATATATCTTGTGTAAGCATTTGTAGGGGTGACTTAAACACTACACTGATAGCTCTGTACTGGAAGTGGCAACAGTCATGTCTGAGTACAACATGTACATCACTGTCTATACCTCTAGCTTCAGATATAAGAAGTATACCAACCTTCCAACTGAAACAACAGTGTACACAGCAAACAAGCATGGGCCCCACTCTGTAAATCTGAAAGGGCTACGCCTACAAAACCTACCATTTTATAGCATTGGGTTGCTATGACAGTGAGTACTGCAATTACCACACAATAGGCTGTATGCATTTACCAAATGCTGTGCACCAATTGGTGCAGAGGTCATCACATGCACATGTGCTGATACCTATAAAAGCAGACTGTACTTGCTATCCTCACATGCAATCATTACATTGCACCTGATACAGCTACACAGAACTTGTGTCTGAGTAAATAGGAGTTATTACTTAATAACGCAAAAGTTTACTTGAGTAAGGATACTCTAGTGAATCATCCACCAAATAAATTAATTAAGTAAAAAAAAACTTAATTAATAAGAAAGGGAATTAAGTAGAAGCTAGCTCTACTTAGGCAACACCAAAAAAAAAATTGTCCAAAAAAAAAAAACAGATGGACCTGAAAGTGACAAACAGGCATGTGACAGAAATGTGATCACTGGTAAGTAGTAGATGTTTATGAAGAGTAGTGTAAATACTTTGAAACATGTATATGTGGCAGCAGTAGGTATGTATGCACTGATGCCATGCATGACTACTGCCATGGACAAATTAGTGTGTAGCTGTGTGCAGTGGGACATAACTGTGACATATGTAGCTCAGCATTTAATGTCAAACATCCAATCATGTCATCTATGTTCTGTACAGTACTATGTATAATGGCTGTCTGGGGGAGTAGTGCAAACAGCTATATAAACATGGATGTGACAGAGTAACACATGCATGATATTCATATAATGTGTAGCTTAGCATTGGCAACTGCTTTACCAGGCTAGTATAGTAATGTAGCATTAGCAGCTATAAATACTCCCTGTAATATTGCTACCATGCACACATGTGACAACTGTTCATGTTGTAGCAAGGCCCAAAAGGTCATCCGTGAGGTCTACAGATGTACAACAGTGTGTACCTTGTGTATGTATGGCACACACATATGTAGAGATAGTTATGTGTCAGCTATATTAGCATCTTAACATGTGCATAGAGCAAGGCACATACTGCAACTGTTTGTGAAGGGTAGATATATACA
Source organism: Protopterus annectens (assembly GCF_019279795.1). Taxonomy (NCBI): domain Eukaryota; kingdom Metazoa; phylum Chordata; order Ceratodontiformes; family Protopteridae; genus Protopterus; species Protopterus annectens. The sequence goes on from NC_056731.1 coordinate 1,907,128,849, forward strand.
TGTTGGTGAAGGTTATGTGCATATTTTCATGTAGGTTGCAGTGTGTGGCAAACAAGACAGCATACAGTGCTGGTATATGACATGTGGTGTTTAAACACTGTGGTATGATTTGCTAAGTTTATAGTCTTCCAGACAGGGAGTCCTGCTAAAGATACATGGCCTGAGAATACCCTCAATGCATTCTGCACAAGACTGTGCAAAATTGTTACATAACTGTATCTCTCTCAACCCTTGCATAATTGATATTACCAGCATGAAAGGTGGTCTGTATATGTGCCTACATGTAAATCTATATGTACACCAATGGATGTTTACATGTACGCTCAAGCTCAATGTTATAAATGTATTGCCATCCCTTTTGTTAAAAACCCTGCACCCATTAACTACCACATAGGTGGTAGTTTACTCCACACCAAAACTGTGATAAGAGACCACGGGACACAGGTGGACAGTAGTGTCCCTTTTGATAATCACAGTGCTACACTGGTCATGTAAACCATGTACGGTCCACATGTCATCACAAAAGGTGTGTCATACATGGAATGAGAGGTCAGTGTTCCACTCTACTCATCAGTCATAACACCCATCATAGAGTACAATGGGCATTTTGGTATGCACCTCAGAAGATATCTACAGCAACTGTAGACGCCAGACACAAACACCACAAAGAGTATTACCAGACTCAAACAGATGCCCTATGCAGACTGTCTTACAAAACCACAGCTACACTGTGTCGCATACCGCACACCCAGAGCCAACCTCTGCCTAACATACAAAGCTATGCCAAACCCACAGATGTTGGGCATGCTCAATGTCAACAGATCCAAATCCCTACAAGCTACACACTGTACTGATCTAAACCTTGTAACGTCAAAAAGCAGAACATGCTGGAGTGGTACATGCTCATCTCAGACACATACCACACCCTAGAACTAACTACCTATCAATAGCAAAGAATGGTCCTCATTAGCAGTCATCATTAATAATCATGATGAATGGATGTGACATAGGAAATACAACCCGGGAATCACCTCTGTGGCTCTGCATGACAGGGGCACATGAACTTAAATTACATGGGTGTTGAAGGGCAGGGTACCATATGGCTAGGCTTCTATAGGCCCTACGCCTAATAGCCTATGAGCTACCTATGACCTGATACACACACGCATGTACATGTTGCATTAATTGCTATGTGAGGTTGACTGAGTGTGATGGTGAATGCGTAGGTGAATGTGTCAACATTGTGTATATGTGTGATAGCCTAGCAGGTAAATGTTTATATCATGGTATGTAGTGTTCTAGCTGTGATCCCTGCAAAAAATATGTATGTTATTGCTAGGCAGCAAAAGCAGTATGGTATACGGTGTGACATAGTCCCATGGTGTTGACTGGAGTGTGCCATTGTTGGCTAAAGCAGTACATGTATGCTCATTGATTGTTGACACTAGTGAATACAAATCCCGTATGTACTGTAGTACTACCTGAAGCTGTAGGCATAAACAGCACAGTATGGTGTATATCCACATTGCTTTGAAACACTGTTTTGTTTGTTACCTGTAGTCCACAGACATTACATACCTCAGGCAGAAGGTTTTGTAAGTGCTGACACACAGTACTGCATGGTACACAGGTAAAGCTCATCTGGGTTGTCATACCTTTGTGTCTTGTAGGTATGTCTGATGTGTGTGTGGGTATGCCTGTAACATGGCCTGGGTCGTATGTGTGTTACAGGATATAAGTGCATATCTAGCAACATGTATAGTGTAGTACAGCAGTATGCCACCTATATTGATGAATGTGCACATATGTTACTTAGGGGTTTGCTATCAACAAGTAGTGTGGTGTACTGGTAGCACTGTAACTGTACTTTACAATCATTTCAATGGATGACAAATTTCTGTATGCATTAGCTTCATATAAACCTCCTGTGGCTAGGTGGTGCATTGTGTCACATACAGTGTGCCATGTGCTGTTGTATAGTCTTACATACTGGTTTCACTTTGTTGCTGTGCAGAACATGGTTTAATATATTAGAACGTGCCAGACACTGTCAGTCAGTTGTGGGCTGAGCACTGATGTGTGGGATTAAAAGTGTGTATCTACTGACAGCCAATAGGTTGCTAAATATGTCATTTCATTGATATCTGTACTTTAGAATAAGTGTGCCACGAGACTTGCTCACAATAATTGTCTTATTTTCTTCCAGGGACATGTCTCATCATCGCAACCCTGCCTATTCCCCTGAAGAGGAGGAAGTAATCATATCCACACTACTACAACATCACACCCTGCTGTTCTCCAGAACCAGCCAGGACCAGCATGAGCGTACTGCACTGTGGCAGGATGTTGTCTGTTGGGTTAATGACGTAGGCATGCATAACCGGACTTATGAGCAGGTATGCCATCACTGCAGTGATTTAATCAGACATGTCCTGCAGCATGCTTCTGATGTCTGCAGACAACAGCTTGCCACAGGTGGTGGTGCAGCATCACACCTGCTCCTCACCAGAGTGGAAGAGCTACGCCTCAGCATGGTGGCTCCTGGCCAACCACTACAACAAACATGTGTCATCATGGAGGCCGGAGTCACCCAGCAAGTTGACTGCGAGCGTGCAGGTAACATGCCATATCTGTAGACTACTGTTAGCTTGATTGTTAGAACATGCATATGTCAGATGTGTACTGTGTATTTGGAAGATGTGGAGCCTGGTGTTGTGCAATACTGATAATTTTGAACATAATCTGTATGCCTGTGACTGTCAACCATTGTACTACTGTAAAATTGCAAAGTTACAGCAGCAATGCCACAGTTGTTGACACTGACACACTGTCTCATATCCTTGTAGGTCCCTCTGGTGTGACAGAAAGACAGCAGACCCATGCTGGTGAGTGTTCTACATTTCATATGGCAAATAACATGTGCATGTCATAGGTGGGTTTTAGGCCATTTACACATGTACAACACCTACACATAATGCATGCTCTCCAAGTTTCATGTGGGACTATGCACATCCCAGTAGCATGAATGGTTGCCTCAAACACATGCTATACACAGAGCATCCCAAACCATTGTGGTACACTGTAGTGGACATTGTATAGGCAGAGCCAATACACATGCACACAACATACACCACCTTGTCATACGCAGTACATGTCAATATCATACACATGGCGTATGTAGACACCTGCTGTAAGGTCAGGCTCCAGTATCCCAAATGTCATCCACACAGCACGCATACTATACCTGAGGGGTAGAGGCCTATCATGGGGCATTGCAAAACTCTTCAACAAACAAGACATTCATGTTAGGCAATGCTCCCTATTGAACACCTTACATACCCATGTAACAACTGCCTGTAAAATGGTTAATGTAGCCACAGTGCAGCAGTTCAGGTGCAGCAAGATAGTTGCCAGTGTGGCACACATTAGTGGCCTTGAGTGACCACATGATGCTGCCTGATGATGGCTCATGGTACTACACTACATCCAGTTACAGTAACTACAGTACAACACATAGCATTCATTGCTATACACCTGACAGTTGTGTGCATCCAGCCATGGTATGTATACCTGTGAGTGATGGTGCACAGGACATTGAAAAGCATGTAATTCTTGCACAGCAATGTTGTGTCCATGTACACATTGTGTTCCATGGTGAGGCCAATCATTGAACAACACACATGCATCAAACAGATGTATACTGTTATTAAAAAGGACTCTCTACACCCACACTGCATGCTGTTGAGCAACACACATCTTGCATGCTGACACGCATGTAGGACTCTTTGGCTTGTGATACTGTACTCCACCATCAACCACTAATGGATATGTTCTGGATTACTGTTGGTGTGTGTGTGTGTGTATGTGTGTGTGTGTGTGTGTGTGTGTGTGTGTGTGTGTGTGTCTACTTTAGTGGGTAGTGTATTTGTGTTCATGTGTGCATGTGTGCATGTGTTCATGTGTGCATGTGTGCATGTGTTCATGTGTTCATGTGTGCATGTGTGCATGTGTTCATGTGTGCAAGTGTACATGTGTGCATGTGTTCATGTGTTCATGTGTTCATGTGTGCATATGTACGTGTGCATGTGCATGTGTACATGTGTGCATGTGTTCATGTGTGCCTGTGTGCCTGTGTGCATGTGTGCATGTGTGCATGTGTTCATGTGTGCATGTGTACATGTGTGCATGTGTGCATGTGTGCATGCGTGCATGTGTACATGTGTGCATGTGTTCATGTGTTCATGTGTGCATGTGTTCATGTGTGCATGTGTGCATGTATGTATGTGTTCATGTATTCATGTGTGCATGTGTTCATGTGTGCATGTGTGCATGTGTGCATGTATGTATGTGTTCATGTGTTCATGTGTTCATGTGTGCATGTGTTCATGTGTTCATGTGTGCATGTGTGCTAACATCATGTACAGATTGTAAAGTGTGTTTCCTGTCTCCCTCTCACAGGTGCTGAGGTTGTATTGGTTGAGTGCAGCAGGGAACATAAACACTGCCACAAATAGTGGAGATGATGAAACATGTCTTGTGGCACAGGCAGGTTTGACAGGGTCTGTCTTTGTTCTGCCAATCAACAGTACACAGCTTTCCACACCATTTATGCACACATTCATACTGCCAATACATCCCTCATCACCAATGGCCTTAGCTGAGGGACAGCATACAGTAGGCATTGACCAGGATAGTGTGGTATCTATGGCACATGCAACCCCTCACAGCAGCCATACCCAGAATCCTGGGAAGGTACCACATAGGCGGATGTCCAGGGGTTCTCGTGGGAGCACCACTGGTCATAATGCCCCTGGCAGACGTGCCCCCACAGGTCTTACAACCTCAGGTATGTTCCGGGCTGTTATGCAGGCACAGGCACATATGGTACGGTACACCAGACAGGGACTGAGGGTGCAGAGGGCCCATAACACTGCTATCAATGACAGTATCCGTGACCTTGCAGGTGCAGTGCATCACTATACCGAGGTCATTGATAGATGTTAGGGGGAGACATTAGATGCCCTCCGCAATGTAATGTCCATGTGTCAGGACAGTGCAGGACAGCCAAGACATCGACGTGGACATATGCCAGCAACATCATCGGCTGGCAGTCATCACGGATGACACACAAGTCACAGCCGCTCCCGTAGTGGCAGTACCAGCCCCAGCAATGTTGGAGCAGGGCTGTCAATAGACTGTCATAGAAGACCACGTGCACGTGGCTCTGGCCAGTCCCAGCAGGGACATGGGTCCAGTCGACATACCTCTGCCTCTGATGATAGTACCCAGTCTGGCTTAGTACCGGATACTGTTCGTTGCACCCCTGCCAGGCACAGGTACTCTGTCCGTGGCCAGAGATGGTGATCTGTAAAGCCTGGCAGGTACAGTCTGTGGCTGTCCCACAACCTCCCATATACGGCAGCCACATTGTGGAACTGTGTGCATGCAGACACACACGAATAATCCAAACACCTAGGGCTAACACATACACACACACACACATCACATCAACATTGACCCATGCTGTACTGTTGTCCCTCTCACACACACACACACACACACACACACACACACACACACACACACATACATGTCGATTGGATGGGTCAATGTCGGGCTCTGGCAAACCAACAACACACCCTGTGCATATGATGAAACTGTGCTACCTCCTGTCATCTGTAACATTGATGCAGGAACAGGCTAACATGGTGCTGATGCACAGGGTGACTTTATAGCAGTGTAGCAATGTTAGAATGTTGTCAACAGTACAGTGTAATGATATTCCTGTAGGTATATCTGAGCAGGCATGATTCATTAAAGCTATGATAATCAATGTAGTATTGTTTACAACAGTGTTAATTCCAAAAATGTATTGTCCACCCATGTGCCACTTGGCTGATGTGTATAGTTTTGGCAGCATGTGTTGGTGAGTGGACAGTACATGTGTGATGTGTGCAGTACAGATTTGCAGGTGTACATTTGTGAACATGGTGGAGTTGCACTGTCTGCATGTATGTGCATAGCGGACACATGAGAAGGGCGACATGCCCTGTATTACACAGTGTCAAAACTTCATTGTTTCTATTGGTGGCCAGTATGCATTTTAATACACATACATTTTAACTTGGGTACACATGTGTGTATGACATGGTTTGACACTATGCTGTAGGTGATACTGTTACTATCTGTCATTGGTTTGCACTCTTGTAGTGTACACAACCTCAACAGCCTGACCATGACCAATCGTTAGATGATGTCTTGACAACTGACACACAGATGTAGGGGACTCAGTAGCATTTGGATCTGTCTGGTAGTGTACTATACCAGTAGCCAGTGGTATTGACCGCCACCCATTCCTGAGACCACTCCTATCTGGCATATAGCCCTCTTAGGTACAAGCAAACACACTAGGGATATGTCCGTCCACATCTGGAAATGCATACAGTGGCCTACAATGCCTTCTCCGGATGAGACACTTATCCTCCACAAGGGTATCGTACAGACAGATACCCATTGTCCAACCCATGCTGTAAAGCTGTAAGCCAAATATAGCATAGTCATCCACATTTGTTAAACATAGTATCCCGACAGTACCACATAGGTAGTAGCCCCAAACATGTAGAACGGGTACCGATGTGTACATACAACCAAGTGTTATGCCATCTGTCCTTTGGTATTCACATTTCCATAGGTATTCTGAAGTCCCTTGGTGTATCCCATAACCAATAAGGGGTCTATATGCGTATCCACAAAGTTGTTGTACATCTATAATGAATGTCCATTATTGACAGACTTTGTTGTGTTTGAACATGTCTGAAATATACCCAAGGCATGAACCCTCACTCACACTATTCTATAGAAACTGTCATGGGTGTGTGTGACACAGATGACCTAGGCCACAGATCACTACAGTGGCTGTCCTTGTCACAAACATACATATGTAACTGAAGGTCTGAGAAGCAGCAGCACAATCTGTCATAGGTAACAGATGTATTCATGTAGAAAGCAGGCTTCACACATATGAACTAAATGAGGTCACATGTACATATATGTATTTGCTAAACAGATACCTGAAGTGTGCAATGCACATACTGTTGTTATACTGATATGTCATACAGTAGCAAAAGCTAAATACACAACACATTGACCAATAGTATCACACACACACACACACACACTCACACACAGACACACCCAGCAATTGCAGGATTCAAACCCCTACCTAACTATTTTATGATACTAGAGAGTTATGCATTAACACCACATGCTATATGCTTTACTGGGGGTTTTCATTTCCACTGCTATATTTGTAGGATGCTGACATCATCAGACTTGCCAAACAGGAATGTAACACCTTTAAAGTGTTTTCCTAGTCTCCAAAAATGGCAATTCTCTCAGAGGAAATCACACAGGCACATACTTCCACACACACTCAGCAATTGCAGGATTTAAACCCCTACCTAACTAGGTTATGATACTAGAGAGATATGCATTAACATGATGCGCTATATGCTTTACTGGGGGTTTTCATTTCCAATGCTATATTTGTAGGATGCTGACATCATCAGATTTGCCAAACAGGAATGTAACACTTTTAAGGTGTTTTCCTAGTCTACAAAAAGGGCAATACTCTCAAAGGAAATCACACAGACACACACAAACACACACTCAGCAATTGCAGGATTCAAACCCCTACCTATGTTATGATACTGGAGGGATACGCATTAACACGACGCACTATGTGCTTTACTGGGAGTTTTCATTTACACTGCTATATTTGTGGGATGCTGTCATCATCAGACTAGACATGGTAATGTGTGTGCACTTAGATTTATGCAATCCCAGGACTGAGACATGGGAGACAGCAGGTGTTACCAGCTTGAACAGGACTCCACAAATCTTACCTTGTGTGATCTCTCTGTGGCCCAGTTGCAAATCCATCCGATGACAATACATATTTATGCACAGTTTATTGATTTTGTGGATATGACATGTGTCTGGGATGTTGGAAAAGGCCTATTCAAAGTGTATGTGGGACGTGTGTAGCTCATTTCATTCATGTATGTCCTGGGTGGCTGCCTTGCAAACAGTCTAGCAGGTTTGGGAAACATGATCTGCCCATGACCAGTCCAACATTGGTAGGGTTGTGTGTTTATAGGCTTCCAATAGCTCTGTTTCTGACTTCAATCCTGATGGACTCCATGGCCTTCCAGATCAGACTTCATCGACTTATAAGACTATAGTTCCCATGGTCTGTTGTGCACCAACACTTGTGTAGTGTGCCATATGTTGCTGTAACCCATTCAACAGTTTCATATCCTGTAGAGAGGGTGAGGCTCAACAGACTGTTCAGGTGCAGGCTCTGTTTGTTCTGCAGGTCACTTATGGAACATATAGGGGCACAATGTAATCCAATTGATGCCATGTTTTCAGCATTGGAAGGAGCTGTTTACCCATTATACATGTGATATCTCCTGGTATGATGATAGGGCCTTTTGTCAGTGGGAGGTGGGTATGTATGTATGTATGGGCCTGTCTGACAGGATGTTGGCATTGTCAGTCATTTACAGCTGGCCCTGACTCAGGACATATATGAGTGTACATTGCTATTTATGACATAGCTGAGGGTACTATCATGGTTTTGTATGGACTCCTTCGCAGATAATCTTTCCATGACCTGGACTGGATAGTGTTTGCAGTGCACATTGTTTATTGATGATACTGATTTCGTTTTTTTTTTCCTTTGCTTTTCAACTTTCTATGACCAACCTAAGTATCTGTAGTACATATTTGATTATGACAGGATTCCAATATATTATGTATGTGTCTGTTGTCATATCACTGTGTGCACAAGTCAAGACTGGTGAATTGTGAGAGGTTCCTGGGTTAACACATGCAACTGCCTGATATGTGTGGCCCACTGCTGTACTCACACATGGCCTAAGTGTGTGAGCATGCCCAGTTTGGACTTTCAGTATGTTGTTGCCTGACATTTGCCTCATTTATTCAAGTGTGTGAGCATGCCCAGTGTGACCTTTCAGTATGTTGCTATGTGAAGTCCACTACATTTGTTGACGTGTGTGAACACGCCTAATATTAACATTTATACTATACGTGTGTTGTAAATCGAGTTTTATTTTTAATGCAGGGCTCACCTTTGTGTCATAACTCTACAGGGATTATGCTGTGCCTGTGGGGTTTCCAGGAGACACTTTGCATAGACTTATCAACATTTATTCCTACAGGCTGACCAGTGAAATACTGTCATGGTTTAGTGGTTCAGTACTGTGACTATAGTGCACAGTATCCTGGGTTCGAGGACTGTCACTGTTTCATACTGGGCAGACCAGACTGCTTAAGGAACAGTAAAGCAAATATGACCATGTTTACCTGCTTTTGCTCAACTATGCCCAACTTTGACCAAACTTGCACAACATTGCTCAACATTAACCAACATTGCTGAACGCTGCCCAATATTGCTCAACATTGCCCAAAGTTGTGCTACTTAGTGTGTGCAATTTTGTTTACATATACTAAATAGTGGTAAAAGCTGTTTAGCACTGCTTTATATTGCTTAACACATGGCAATCATGCCTCAGGTGGTGCTGCAGGGCTGCCTATGTCGGATGCACATATTACACTCCCTATACATGTTTAAAAACAGGTAGTGTCAAGTTAGGCATCCCTTTTACTATATGTGCGAGTCAGAGAGAGGTATAATTTCCAGGGTTCCTACTGAGCCAGTGTATACGCTATGCGTTGCCTCTTTGCCAAGGCTAAAGCATACTGGGCACGCCTCCTTCTGCCTACTGGGGCAGGCTCAGGTTGTTCCTCCTCCGAGTCATGCTCTGCCTGTGATGGCCTTGGCAATGGTGGGGGGCTGTTTGGCCCGGCCCTATGCTGCTCCTGCTGCAGCTGTTTTCGCAGGATCATATTATGTAGCATAGCACATACCATGACTATTTGGGTACATTTAGTTGGTGAGTACTGCAAGGCTCCACCAGATGTGTCCAGGCACCGGAACCATGACTTGAGCAGCCCAAACACATGCTTCATGTTTCATGTTTGTGCGTGTGCCTCATTATGGCATTCCTCTTCAGGTGTGTGTGCATTTCTGATGGGTGTCATCAGCCACAGCTTGAGTGCATACCCAGCATCCCCCACTAGGTGACCATGAGGAATGTCCCCATTGGCAAATGTCTGGTACAGCTGTGTCAGATGCCAGATACGGGAATCATGGTAGCTTCCAGGGCAGCCAGCACACACATTCATTATTATGCCCTGGGCATCACACATGACCTGGCAGTTGATGGAGGGGAAACCCTTGCGGTTATAGTAGACCCTACCCCGCTCACCAGCTGGTGCTTTGATGCATATGTACGTGCAGTCTATTGCACCCACTACCTCAGGGTATTCTGCTATTTGCTGGAAAAGGCACAGATTGCTAGCCAATACTTCACGGGAATTGGGGAAATATACATGATCACTGACATGTGCTGACATGGCATTCAGGAACTGGTGCAGTACCCTGGATGCTGATGCCTGTGAAATCCCCATAATATCACCAGTTGGTCTCTGAAAGGTACCTGTTTTTAGTATTCTTAGGCCAACACATACCTTGTTTTCCACTGGAATGGGTTCCCCTCTGTTGGTTCTGTGTGTGAGGCGTGGCCTGCACAGCTCAACAATTTGCTGCATGAGGTCTCTGTCCACTCTATAGCGCACCACTATCTCCAGCTCATGTAGCCCCTGGAAGGTTACCCTGGGCCTGTACACTCTTCTCCGTCTCCTCACTGTGGGTTGCTCAGCAGCATTTGCATTGTCACCACCCTCAGCATGTTGCATATGTCGCGTTATAACAGCAATGGCAGCCCCTAACATTTCTTTGTCTCAGTAAAGCTTTTTCAGTTTTCACTTCTATTAGCTTACTGCATTGTTGCAGTGTCTCTGAGAAAAACATAGTGGAAAGTTGTTTGCAGAGTTTTAAGTGCTAGGCTGGGCTGGGCTAGCGTACTGCCTGTGTAATTGGCTGATTCTGATTGTTTTCACCTGCTAGCTCTGCTAGTTCTCCTTGGTTAACTTCCTACTATTTGTTGTGTTTCCTTTTCCCTTTCTGTTTCCACAGGGGGCAGCACCGCGCAAACAAGCGCAAACACGCACACACGAGCTCACATGTGCGCACACATGCCTACACAGCCTAACACTTGCTGGCTCCAGATTAAACGTGCGCCCACAGGTGCAAACACGCTTACACAGGTTTCAACAACCTTACATTTGCTTACTCCAGCTTAAACATGTGCACACAGGCGCACACGCACACACACAGTCTTACTCGGTTTTACAGGCGCGCGCACACCTGCATACACGGTGCAGGCACTTCTACAATAAACTTTAGTGTTGTCCACGGCATTCACCTTCTATTTCTTGCCTTTTGCTGGGGTACCTGTTGACACGCCTCTTCCAGTGATGGGTAACTGACAGCAAACACATGCCACTCTGCTCCAATGAACTTACATTCTTTCATACATACCCCCCTCATGATGTTACCTATCTTCTACTCTGATACTCCCCTTATCCTACTCTTACACTCCATGGACTTTGCTCATTTGCCATGTGAAATTGGGATTCCCTATCCTTACCCTAATTTGCATAAGATTGCCTACTAATGCTTGGTTACATCTCTTAGACTGAGCTTTCCCCCTTAGCAACCCCTACTCAGTAGCCATGTTGTCTTCAGCCTGCTATTCACTTGCATGGCAGATATATAGTTATCATAAAATGCCTATTTTTGGCTTTTATTTTTTAGGGGGGGTTTACAGCGCAGCACGTTTGCGCAACGCTGCGCTACGCTTAAACTTTGGGGATCGAGGTAAAAAAAATATTATTTTTTTTTTGCAACGGGTAGAATTGCCAATGGCCGTATATTTGGCCATTGGCATGCTTCCTGAACTGGATGCATCCTTTATTTGGAGCTGTCACGGCTCCATTTTGCTATTTGCAGAACGGTACTCAGTTGACAACCGAGTACATTTCTGCACATAACACTACTCTTACTCGGACAGGTTAGGGTTTCCTGGATCGCAAATTTACCTCATTTGCATAAGTTTCTGCAGCAAATGAGGTAATTTGCATATCCTAGCCCTATCCTTGTAAGAGGAGTTTTAGGAGCTCTCTTGCATGCCCTTGTCGGCTGTTCCCAGATCGCTCGGCAGACATGTTGGCTGCATGGAGTCTTACTCTACTCTTAGACTCCGTGCAAGCCTTCGTGAATCCAGCCCAATGTTATAATAAAGTAGCAAAATTTGCCAGAAGGCAGGCCCGCTACTCTCACCATTGCTCTGCTCTCTGTTCCCTAAATTGTCTCTAACTACCCACCTTCTCACCTTTAATCGACTAACATTAACTCACAAAATACTGTACAACTCATTTTCACAAGCTACATCTTCATTACTTCAACGCTATATTCCGTCTCATGACCTACGCTCATCTCACAAGTATCTACTATCTATTCACAAACCTCAAAGATCTAACGGGGTTAGTCTGTACTCTCACTGTATTGCCAAATCATGGAATAGCATTCCAGAAGCAATCAGACGTATACCGTACTACTATTTCTTCAAGTCTAGGCTGAAGGAACATCTAACTAATAATTGGATCTGCCCATGCTCCTTGCCATCTTAGTACTCTTTTCTATTCCCTTCTTCCCCGCTCTTAATAGACTTTCTCTTGATATATCCTACTTCCCTTCCTGCTTTACCTACTTTCTAGCCTCGCCTCTCTTTAATTCCTTAACATTCTAATGTCCTTACTTTATATTCTTATACTAACCTTTATCTATCCCAGAATTTGGAAGGCCAGGGTGGTGCAGCAGTTAGCATTGCCACCTCCCAGCAAGAGGTTCTCCAGTTCAATCCTCGGCTGGGGTGCCTTCTGTGCGGAGAATGCATATCCTCCCTGTGGTCACATGGGTTCCCTCTGGGTGCTCTGGTTTCCTCCCAAAGACATGCTGTAGGTGGATTGGACACTCTAAACTGGACCTAGGCTTGAGTGTGTGTGTGCCTTCTGTGGAAGGTTGGATGCTGGGCTGGCAACTCGACACTCTAAAAACTCCACTGCCAATCACAAGCGGACAGGTGATCTGTTATGGCGACCCTTAACTGGGAAAAAGCCAAAAGAAGAAGATCTATCCCAGAATTTATAACTGAAATGTACTATCTAGTTCTCCTGCCAGAAGGAGTGTATGGCTTTTACAGCCTATTATTTAGTCTGTTATATATTTTTCATGCATCACTGTGTAACATGCATATTACAGACTCTCTTCTATCTTGTACATAATGTATGGTCAACTTTATTGTTTGCCTTATATTTTGCTTATTTTCTTTTATTGTATTCACATATTGTACTACTTTGTTATTGTCTTAGTATATGTAACCATTGTTCAATTTTTTTAATTCTGTTTAATGTGTACTGTAGAGTTTTTCTCCCCGGGCCTCCACTAAAAATGGGCACACAGGGTCAGACTTTCCTCGGTAAACAAATGTCAAATAAATAGATAGATAGATAGATAGATAGATAGATAGATAGATAGATAGATAGATAAATAAATACCCTCCCACAAGCCTTGCTTACCAGTCATGTTTAGGTCAGCATGAGTAGCTGTGGACCATGTTCAGATTACAATCTTGCATATCTGTTGATTGATGCCTAGAGTTGCCCACATATCTGTGGCAGTGGCTTCTGTCTTTAACCACTAATAGCTCTCCATACAGTTAGCATCTTCCTGTCAGACATAGTGCACTGGTCTACCACGCATGCAAACAAGAAAATAACCAGTGCGTACTGACTGTCCAGGTGAAAACCAAACTTCAAAAAAACATGTGCCAACTGGACAACCACAACTGAAGACACGGCTTTAATAAAAATGACGATAAAAATAGCAGCAAAAAAATTCCATGTAAAAATCAGATAAAAAACGACAAGCGCTTTCGCATACAGCTTCTTCAGATCTTATAAGAAACTAAAAAAAATGAACATTTTTAAACTAACACTTGACCTATCAAAAGCAAGAGAAAATTGAGCCAAAAAACAATGACAGCATTTCCTCATACAATCAATGCAACTTCATTTCCTCATACAATTGATGCAACTTCATTTCCTCATACAATCGATGCAACTTCATTTCCTTATACAATCATGCAGGACCATTCGAGAAGAAAACACAGAGTATTAATGTGTTTTGGGACTGTGACTTGATTTGTGTGCCAGCATCATCATCACACTTTAAGCAAGTTCTGACCTCAGCCTCTTGTTCGGGACCTGTCTCTATGGGTGTCTGTCCTGGGAATACACAATACATGAAACATCCAACTGCCAGTGCCTTCCCCATGGACTGTGATACAGTCTTGTGTTCATGACATGAAAGATGCACATGAAAATTATCAGACATTTGCCTATCCTTAAGTCTGCTGAGTCTGAACATCCAAAGTATCTGTGGACCACAGATGAGGTGTTCAGTGTGCAGTCCCTGACACTGGTGTAGGCATAGTCACTATACAGCATATGCACTACAGTTACCAACTTGACTGGGCTCCATGTGAGGTATGCAATGTCAGACCACTCCAAGAACATGTCTATACTTAGGAAGAGTGCAGACCATATTAGTGATCTGATGATGTGTGGGTACAAGAGGGTACCAATCCCAAGTGTATGCTTGCCTCCCTAATCAGCACAAGACAGAGTTGGAGAAGAATATGCAGACAATGGGAGACAGGAATATTCTGGACATTGGAGTATTTCAGTGGTTAAAACAAAAAGCAGACCATCAGAACTCAGAACTATATTAAGAAAAGATAGTGGCATAGTGTGGAATTTGGCTTTGGTTCTAAGTTTTGGGATTTTCTACTGCCACCCTTTGCTACTGGGGTACTTTGTTTTTGGTTTGTATGCCAGTGGTTAACAAGGTTTGTAGTGGTAAGTGTGAAGTTGTACAGCTACATGGTTTTGGCATGCGACTCACAGGGGTCCACTGGGAGCAGTAGGGGACAGGCTTTCCCTAACAGTGGGTATCGTGGCTTAAAATGCCACACAAGTAGTGTAGGTTGCAGCGACAACATGCAGGGGGAATACCATATCTGAATGACCCCAGCGGCTGTACTCCTGGGTGACGAGCATACCATATGAAGGGTAGATAGGAGGGGAGAAGCAGTTCTTTGGTTATTCATAGCTGTCCATACAAGTACTGCAACTATATTATAGCATTACCATTTCCAATTCCCAAGCAGGGGCACACATATATAAACATCAATGTGATACAGACTACAGTACACTGGAAGAGAAGGTGGTGGCAGGCCTGTTGCAGTGGGCTGTCATGTCCTGCATATAGTTGTGGGTTAACAAATGCATAATGTAGGCAGTGTAGGACAGACTGGACATGGAGGAGATAAAAGTAGTGTTGCAGCTGGCTGTCATCAGAGTGATACAGCCATAGGCCCACAGCTGCATAACCTACACACTCAATAGCTGCAGGTGTATGTTGCTGGCAAGCAACATATACCTGCAGCTATTGAGTGTGTATGTTGTTGGCAAGCATTGTACTGAACACTAGTAATACCATACCCACATCTCAGTTAAAATAGGAAATTCACTCCTCGTATTCAAATGTATATGACACTGCTGCAATACCACTTACAGTAAAATTTTGTGTATCTCCTAAGAGCTATTCGGAATTAAGGTTGCCACCTGTCCTTTTTTTTTTTTTTTTTTTTTTTTTGGATTATCCAGAAATCAAATGTTTTGTCTGGTTGCCCAGATTTTTGCTTAGGAATCCAGAATTTTACACCATGTTACTCCCACCCTTGCTTGCAGTTGACTGGTTGAACTTCACTTGACAGCTCATGCCAAGAACAAATCAGGAGTGTAGAATGAGAATCCCACACAAGAGATCTCAATAAATACAGCTTGCACATCATGGTCTGGTACCATTTATGGTGAGATTTCAGACAAAACAATTATATGTGTTTTTGAGTAATTTAGGCAAGAAGAAAGTTCGTAGCATGATCAGGTCAGTCGGACTCACAGACCAGAATGTTGGTGTTGGTTCCCATGCCTGGTGACTGACTAGTACAGAGAGTCATGCTGGTTTTGTTCCTAACAATGACTTGAAGCAGCAAATAATTTACCTTTCTAAATTGCTAATTTTTAAATTTTTCATTCACAGTGCAAACCACAGGGCAGTTGGTAATTACTTTGGAAAATTCAAATTAAAGTAGTATTTTGTCACGGTTGTTGTGTGTTAGTACAATGTTACTATAGTGGTATCAAAACCTAAGATCCAGATTATCAGATATCTCCAAAGCACTCTGGGTTGTGCTAGCTTGGCAATAAAAAAATGTTATTATAAAATGCAGTCTGCTACTAGTTTTTTGTCTTTAGCTGCACTGATTCAAAGAGCAGGGAGTTGGTTATTAGTCTAGTCTACTACTTGGGCAAATCACAATGCAGAGGACAGCTGCAGCATAGTTGCATACTTCAGTCTTTCAATTGCATTGTCCATGTTTTCTATTTGTAAGCATTTTTTTTTCTGTTAAATACATTAGGAATCATTCTTCCCCCAACATATTACTGACCTAAAAATGGATGATTTTTCCCTTGTTCTGAATTTTAAGAGCAAGTTCATGGCTTGATATGTTGTATAAGTTTTAGTAGCATCTGAAAAGCTTAAAACAAATATATGTAAAAACACAGATGGTTTAGATTGGAAGTATCTGAGTTTGTGTACTATTGTCTGTCTGACAAGTAGGTGAGTGGTAGTTAGGTCAACTTCAACCGGATTTCAGTCGCAGAGTCATAATTGTATACCTTATACCACCCACTTGGCAGATATCACTCAGTCATGAGGCTTCGTCTTTAATCTTGTAGTGTTAGATCTGAATTTGTTGATTGGTTGAACAAGTGTTCTAAAATGCATATTATTTATGAGGGTTTTGGTGCTCTTCATAATGAAAGTAAGCAGGATGCACATCACTGAGGTAGAGTCATCATAACATTTGACTTCCTCTTTCCTTGTAAATAATTCAGAAATGTGTCCCATATCGCACTGTTTATAGTAGTGGGGATGCAGCCTTCCTTCCTGGAGGAGTGTAGTAAAGCCTTTCATTAGACAAGGTTTGATTTCATTTTTACTTATGTATATAGTGATCAGCGCCTCCTTCCTTTAAACTCATTTGGAAGCCTGTTTGGTGGTCACCTCTGTAAAGTGTCTTTATGTTGACTAACCTTTTCAGTCTTCTATGGTGATTTCACAAAGGTAATTTTTCATATTCTTATTCATATGGCTTCACTTTGTGCTCTGCCTTTACATTTCTTGGGCTTAAGAGCAAAGTTGTATTTTTTTAAGCAGAAGAAATATTTAAATGTTTTAATCTTTATAATTCTGCAGCCACATTTAAAATATATAGAGGTACCCACAGACTTTCTTATAATAATCATTAGCATTAAGAGGTTTGGTATGGAGCAGCATTTTCTGAGAAATTCTGTAGTACCAGTTTAGGCAGTGAAAGGGCTGTTATACTGAAACTGCACTTGAACTAAAATGATAAACCTTGCTATAATAGCTTTTAACTGTCCCTGACTTTGACTCAGATTTTAGCTCTGTCCCTCATACTCTCCTGTAAAACTGTTGATTTTTGGTGAAAATGTGACGAGTATTAATAAATGACAATAACTAGAATTGTGGATTTATTTTACTTCAGAAAATGTAAGTATATTAATTCACAGTTTCAATAATCCCAAACAGAAGAGCGAATGCAACCAAGAAGCAACAGCTCACGGCCAAAGTAAACACCAGAACCTGGATACAATGATGTTCGACCAAAATCCTTTATTTACACCTTCGTTGTCCACAGAAAAAACGTACAGCTCACAAATGAACACACCAATGCAGTCAAGCGCTTTCGCCCGGGCTCTCCCAGGCTTTTTCAAGACAATTAGAAACTGGGAATACCTTCCATTTTTATATGCTTTTGGCTTCCCAATCATCCTATTATTAATTGTAATTGATTGCAATTACTTGTACTTAATTAAGCCATGCTTGATGCTTAAAGCTGTATTGACAGATGCTTTTTGTCTTAAAAATAGCTTCAACCACCATGTTACACATACATTTTCATTACTTAACAAAACATTATCATTTACATTATTAAAAGTCCATAAATAACAAATTTAAGTGAAACCTATAAAATTTATAAGTTAAAAGTTTGTTTATCTTGCAAAAGACCAAGTAGTTAAAAACTGTTTAAGCATATTGTGACTATAAGCAAGTCATATTAAAATCCTATCCTTCAAATTTTTAAATGGCATTAATAAATAACTGTTAACAAACAACAATTATTAATAACAATAGTAATATTGTTACGGGTAACTTCAATGTAGTAATTATTTAAGCTGCCTCTTAAAGGAATAGAAAGTCAATGATTAAAAGTTCTGCTTAAAAATATTTATAAAACACTTTCAAATATATCAGCCTATAATGTTTACTTAATAAATGATCTTACTTTAATATAAATTATGTAAATTTGACTTAGTGCCAAAACATTTATAGATATTATGAACATCTTTTTACCTAGCCCATGCTAAAACTGTCATCCTATATTCATCCTTACTCACAACAAGCAGATATGTTCTTGGGTATAATATTGCTTAAACAAACAAAAAACTATTAAGGAACTTTGTCAGTTTTACATAAGGTTATTTCACTATAGTCTTGCTCTTCGCAGCTTAAGGGCACTATTGATACTTATGGCATCATTAAGACCTGGTGGCTTCGTGGCATTTAGTTTAATCTGCCATAGCAATTCTTTATATTCTAGAGATGCCTCCCAGTCACCTCCTCTTATGCTGGTACTTACTTGTTCTAACACCAAAAATTTTAAGCACATATTAACACAAGTTACAGAGTGCTTAAAAAATGCATTGGATTCTTTTTTGTTTTTAACTTCATAATTGTGCTCGTATATCCTTCTTTTTAGAGTCCTTTCAGTTTTTCCAACATAAAAGCTTAAACAATATTCACAAATTCCCAGGTAGACAACTCCTTTGGAGTTACAATTAAAATGACCCCTTGGACATATGTTAATATTTCTAGATTTTAAATAAATCCCTTTGTTATGTAATATAAAACTACATTGATTGCAAGAATTGCATTTGTAGGTTCCTCTAGTGGGCTGGTTTATATTATTGCTGGTTATTGCGCTCCTTTCCAGAAGTTCTTTCAAGTTACAATCCCTTTTTCTAACGAATTGGGGTTTAATGGAAACACTTTTTTTAAGGTCATCATTAATAAAAAGAATGGGCCAAAACTTATATATGGTGTTCTCAATTTCCACATTGCCCTTGTTGTATGTGTATAAGAAAGAAGGCTTTTTAAATTTATCATTCATGTTTATGCTAACTACTTCTTGGGTTTGTTTGGAACCTAGTAATGGAGGATAATGTGTGCTTCTTTTCTGAGAGATTTCATTAGCCAACATTACAAAAAGCTCAATTGGATAATCTTTCTCAAGAAATAGCTTTTTCAAGTATTCTTTTTCGTTGTTGAAGAGACCTTCCGTACTACAGATTCTAGATGCTCTTATTAGTTGACCTTTTATGATCCCCTTCTTTTGAAACAGTGGGTGATTACTCTCAAAATGTAAAAGCATATTTGAGTAAGTGTTTTTTCTGAAAATACATGATTCAAACTGTTTTGATATGCTATTCTTCCTTAAGGTTACATCTAGATACTGCAGCTCCAAAGGGTTGATTTTGTATGTAAACTTTAAAAAACTGGTAGAGTCATTAATATGTTGTATGAATTTTTCAAATTCAGCAATATTGCCATTCCATAAAATACAGATGTCATCCAGGAATCTTTTATAGTGAACAATATTTTTTACCCAATTTGTTGAGAAAATAAATTTACTTTCCCAAAAATGTAACACTAAATTTGAGTAGGCCGTGGCACAAGGTGTGCCCATTGCAACCCCTTTTTGTTGCTTGAATAGTTCTCCATTGAAAATAATAAAGTTATTATTAAGTATAAGTTCCATAAATTCAACTATTAAGTTGATTATGTTGCTGCTGAAACCCGATTTTTCAATGAGAATTCTGCTGAACCATTCTATGCCGATGGTATGGGGTATGCTGGGAAATAAATCCACTATGTCGATGGTAACCATATAGTTTGTCATGTCAAAGAATTCACTCTTTATTCCTTTTAAAAATTCCCATGAGTCCTTGCAGAGGCATTGTATTGATGAAACAAGTTTTTTGGTTGAAATGTCAATAAATTTGCCCAATGGTTCAGTAATGCCTTTTGCACCAGCAACTATTGGCCTAAATTTTAAGGGGTCAAGACCCTTATGGACTTCGAATGCCAAATATAATTGGCGTCAGTGGTTTTGAACATAAAGATAGTTAAATAACTTCTCATTCAGAACTCCTTGCATGAGATGGTCTTCCAACTTGAATTTAATATTTGCATATGCGATATTACGTTCATTAATAGAGACCTCTGTGTATTTTTCTGTGTCATGCAAAATATTGGAAATATGTGCTTCATATTCGTGTTTGTACATAAGCACTACCCCACCCCCCTTGTCCGGTTTCATTGCTCTAATTTCTTCTTGCTTAAGGTACTTTATGGTGTTAAAATAATCCTTTGTGAGGTTATTAGTATTATGCTCCTTCCTTTTCTTTAAAAGGCATCTGAATTCTGTTTCCACCATATCCTCAAACACTTTTAGGACAGGATGGAGGGGTGGGTTAAATGTGCTAGCTCTTTGAAAGAGGTTGTTGGTATTCTGCTCACCTTTAAAATAAATGTTCAAATTTAAGTTTCTGGTAAAGAGCTTTAGGTCCAGAATAGTTTTTGAGATGTTCATTGGCTTCTCAGGTACATAATGAAATCCCTTCTTAAATAATTCAAAAAACAATACATCTGCCTTCACATCAGTATAGTTGTAAATAGAGAAATTCCCTTGTTTTGCTACTGTACAGGTTGGCATTTGAATTGTTTCTATCATTAAAGAGGGCATTGGAGCAACTATCTCTTGAATTTGCTCCACCCCTGGGCTGACTGATTTGCTTCTTTGTATACTTGTCTCCCTGGGGCGTAGTGAAAACCCTGATCCTGAACCTGATTTTGATTGGGCTTGTAAGGCGGTCTCTCCCCTCTTTTTGGGGTATAGTTTTTATTTTGGCTGCCATACCCCTCATACCTCTCATTATATAATCCTCTTGTCATGTTTTTGTAATTGTTATTATAATTGTATTTTCTGGGATAAGCCCTCTCAGCATTTCTTGAAAATATGTATGCTGCTCCATTGTTATAATCCTGCAAATCTCTTTCTAGCTTCTTAATCTTTCTTTGTACTATCCTATCACAGTGCTTATCTACTTCTATAAATGTATTCTCATAGTCCCTTTTGATGCTTGAAAAATTCATATTGTCAGTTATGCTAGCGTTAATTGAATCAATTTCAGCCAGAAGTACATTTGTTTTATCTTCATAATCAACCACCATTAGTTTAAGTAACTCCAGGCCTGTTCTGTCATACAAATCTGAAATTTCATTAAATAACTTTGAACCTGGAATGGCATTATTGGGCATTTTGTTAAAGCGCAGCCCTTTAGGAACCCGCCCCACTCTAATGCATTCATTCAGGTATTCTATTTCCAACTGAGTAGTTTTAAAGGAATACAATTTGTTGTTAAATTCTACAACAAGCTGCTCAAGTTGAGCATTATTTGAATTAACATTTTTATCAAAATTCATCATACCTTCAGCAAACCTGTAATGTTTGCTAGTCCATTTTTTAATATTAAAACTATTCTGTACAGTCCCTTGCTTCGGCGCTGAACCTGAACCCTTTTCATGCTCGTTTAGCGTTTGGCATGAATTATGGAGATCCTCTGTAATATCAACATAAGTGTTCCTTTTACGTTTAACCACCGGTTCCTGGTTGTCCCTTACGTTTTGTTGGTTGGGCGGCAAGCCCGGTGTACTATTGCTGCCTTCGTTCAGCAACAAACCACTAAGTTGTGAAAGCAGGCAGATAACCTGCTTAAACTCGCCTCTGGTGACAGGCGCATCGTCAGAACGTTCGACGTCATCTTCGGTGCTTAAAATAGCAGGAGTTTTGTTGAAATCCACAGTCCCAGGATTCTCGGCCATGATACCACAACAGTAACAATAATCCCAAACAGAAGAGCGAATGCAACCAAGAAGCAACAGCTCACGGCCAAAGTAAACACCAGAACCTGGATACCAGTTTTTAACTACTTGGTCTTTTGCAAGATAAACAAACTTTTAACTTATAAATTTTATAGGTTTCACTTAAATTTGTTATTTATGGACTTTTAATAATGTAAATGATAATGTTTTGTTAAGTAATGAAAATGTATGTGTAACATGGTGGTTGAAGCTATTTTTAAGACAAAAAGCATCTGTCAATACAGCTTTAAGCATCAAGCATGGCTTAATTAAGTACAAGTAATTGCAATCAATTACAATTAATAATAGGATGATTGGGAAGCCAAAAGCATATAAAAATGGAAGGTATTCCCAGTTTCTAATTGTCTTGAAAAAGCCTGGGAGAGCCGAAGCGCTTGACTGCATTGGTGTGTTCATTTGTGAGCTGTACGTTTTTTCTGTGGACAACGAAGGTGTAAATAAAGGATTTTGGTCGAACATCATTGTATCCAGGTTCTGGTGTTTACTTTGGCCGTGAGCTGTTGCTTCTTAATTCACAGTTTCTTATTCTGTAAATGACTCTGGTTAATAGTTTTAATATTTTAAGTGCCTCTCCTTGCTCTTGATTATTTTTGGATTTGTCCCTGATTGGTCGAGAGCTATGCATATGATGAAAACACAGCCGTCACACCTTATTAACATCAACTCTACTTCTATTTTTTAATTCATCAAACTACTTGGATTTATTACGTCTGCACTGTAACCAAGTATCATAATTTAGTAGGGGGTATGCATGCCTTGTATTTTATTGCCAATGATATATTCGTTTTATATAAGCATTTTAGTGAGCACTGACATAGGCTATACTTCAATTGTCCATGAATTGCATTGAAATAATATTTAGTTACTCCTCTACCTTCTGCTTAGAAAAATACATTTTAAAAGTAATACATAGTTGGATGTTACCTTAGTTTGCTATTGTTTACATAGTAGTTGCATACAGAACTAGCAATATGTTTTTTTTTAAACAAGAAACATCTTTATTAAATTATTATGTATGACATAGGCAATCACACATTTATATAAATGAAAACAAACCATATTGGCATCATTTTATTTACAAATATTATACATCACTTATAATCTAGCCAGTTATTGTCAGTTAAACATTACATAGCTCATTCAAATCCAACCTTCTATTAAACCTCGTTCCTCCTCTGCATGTGTTGTTCCCACAGTTCCTATTTTTTTCTATGTAATTTGCTCCTACCTTTTTCCAAAGATCCGAACTCCAGTTGTTTTATCTCTGTTACTATATTCATTACTTCTAGTACAGTTGGTTTAGACTTTGATTTCCATTTTCTAGTAACTGCTTTTTTGGGACTCACCATAATTAGACTCAGCAAGGCCTTATCATTCCCATGCAATTCCGATTCTGTATCATAGCTAAAAAAAATTATTTTCTTCGTTACACCAATTTACTCACCAATTATCTCTAACAGAGCAGTCTGCAGGAATCTTTAAAGTCTGCCAACTCATTGCACTCCCAGAAAAATATGTTCCCAGTTAACTCTATCTTCCCCATCACACCTCCAACATTTGCTGTCTGCCTGAGGAACATTTCTTTGGAGTCTATTTGGGGTATAAAAATGCCTATGTAACCACTTCTAATTGAAGATCCTAAACCTTCTAGACTTTGTTGCATATTTGGGAGGCATACATATCTCCCCCATTATTTCATTGTGAAGAACTAGCAGTATGTTTTGATACCACAGAAAGTAAAATGTTTTACAAATAAACTATTAGTATAAACCTTTAATGCATTTAGTTGTACACAGTTCAAAATGCAACACAACCATTCCATTCCATTATATTGCTAATTCTGTGGTAAATGTGAAAAAATCAGCAGGACTGGAAAAAGAGTAGTTTACATGGGGTGGATCGGGGGCTAATATACATCTGTGCATACATTATCCCATACAAGTCTGAACTGCTATGTATGGCAGCCAAATGACATTGTCTGAGGAAAGGAGCACTGAGCTAGAGCAGGGTGGGGGGTGGTAAATGGATGGGGATTGGAAGAAATATGGTTAGGACAGAGACAGGTGACAGGCTCAGGATAGGTCAGGGAGGGAATGGATGGTCTGGACTCTGGATTGAGAAAGGAGGCATAAGATAAATGATGCTTTAGATACTTTCCTTGATTCATTGTACATTAGGTGGTGCTTACAATAACCTCATGTAGATGGAAGTGAAGATTGTTGATTCTGGGTGTGGTTTAATAAATGGGTTATGGTTAACCACAGGAAGGGGGCATGGTCAAACCACACAGGGGCGGGACCTGCTTGTCAGGAAAAGGGCACAATGAAAAGGTGGCAAATCTATGTGGAATATCTGTTTCTGTGCTGTCAGATACTCTTTCAACCAGTTCAAATACACCTGCTACTTCTGCTTCATTGCTGTATGTTTCAGCACCACACATGGTGGATCATCATGAAAAATGCTAAGATGTAGTAGCTTACACTATATGCATGCTAACGAGGCTGGATTCTGTCAGTGTCTATAAATCATTTTGTTTTACAAAGCACAGCAGTGGCAAAGAGTCATAGGTGTATACTAAGTTAATGACTACTGGTGCCTTTATAAGCCTAGCCAAGCAAAACAGTTGTAAATCCCAAGTTTATGTGCCTGAAATGTTATTTTAAGAGATATATGTAAGCTAGAGCAAGATCTACAGGCTGCTTCTATCTATTAGAGACCTAAGGGTGTGCTTCCAATTTCTCATCCACTGGTCCAGGTTCTCTTGAATATAGTTAGGGAAGAATTCTGCTTCACATAGATCGAAAACCTGCTCCAGGGAAGGGTAATTCTCTGAGACACATACCTGTCTCTATAAACTATCCTATTTATGTTGCAAGCAAAGTTTAAATCCCTAGGTCAAATACTTCTGATGCAATTCATTTCACAGATATGCAAAAGGTCCTTCAGCTTGGAATCCAAAGATGCCAAAATCATAGGTTCATGGGTTCATAGGCAGTTACTAGGCTATTGGCCGTAGGGCCTTTATAAGCCTAACCAAGTTATACCTTTGTTCCCTTATTGACCAAGTTGTATGTGTTCTCAGAGTTGGTATACATAATTAGTAGGGGGTGTGGGGGGGGCACAGCCCCACACATAAGGGGTGCATGGGGACTTGTCTCTCTGCAAAAACATGTAGATGTGATCTACATCTACAGGTAGATGTGATCTTCTGAATTTCAGCATTACAGCACTTCAGTGTTATGCTGTTTCAATCTTCTGAGATCAATGTTATGAACATCAGTGTTATGGACATTCAACTTTCTAACACAGACCCTATATATATATATATATATATATATATATATATATATATATATATATATATATATATACTTTGTATGCTATCATAACTCAGTAAAGATGAGCTGCTTTTCCTGTTGTGAAAAGAAGTCACATAATCACACATAACAGAAACCAAATATAATGCAACATGTCAAGCTGTCAATGTCAAATACATGCAAAACCCTGCACATAGTACCTGTATATAAACGGCCATATGAGACCTTCTCTCCTTGAGATTTATTAGCCCTTTATTGAAGCTGACCCAACCAAACTGCCATAAACAGTAAAGTGAATTTTGATCATGGTATGGATCCAGTGACAAAATGTTCCCTTTTCTAGCTAAATATACAATATTGTACTTCTGATACAATGACAATGTAGCACAATTATATTCTGTGCAAGATGCATTTTTCTCTCCAAACAAAGTTAAACACCTACTTATAAGGGAAACTGAATATAATGTAACCACTCAGCAAGTCAACATCAAATATAAAACCCTGCATTTGTTAACTGTGTATAATATATTATACATTAGTTCCCACTTTGATAGTTTATGACATACTTTCTAAGAATTGTATTTGAATGCTCATTTATAAAATGCACCTGCTCTACCCTTAAAGTGTTATGCTGTAATTTTGATTTAAATCACAGCACTTTGAAACTAAATCACTGTGATTTATTTTCCAACAAATCTTATCAAAATTATGTGGGTGTTCCTGATAAAAAGCTTTATAAATGTTTTATTAAGTAATCACTCACATAATTCTATTCAGTCTCTCGCAGATCTCAGTTTAGGGATAGTGCTGCGTGCATCCAAGTACTTTAATGGACAGAAATTCATGCTTGAGCTGTAGTGCATCTAATAAAGTCTATAGATGCACTTGCACTCATTTCCTGCATTAACATCACCGATGGCAAAGTCCAATGAACTTTTCAGTGATGTCACGTAGAGAGAATTCAGTTTTCTGAAGGACATAACTTTAAATAACAGATCGTAAAACAGGCATGAGTATGATGAAAATACTGGACAATGTTGGAGGGACCACATGTAGTGGTGCATAAGGTGAAATCCAAAGTGTGACAAAACTTTCTAAGGATTTAAATGTAACTTGATATTAAATTTGACTCCAGCACATTGATGCCATCTATACAGGTAATTTTGCTCATGACATATATATCCAGAGAAACAAAGCTCTGTTATGTTTTGGAGATGAATACATTATGTTTATTTTATTTTATTTCTGATGTAATACAAATGAGTACAAATATATTCTGGGTATGTGTTGCACTTCTTATCCTGAGCAAAAGTCATATTATTATCTTAGTACCTTAACTTTGATACTCATATTAACACCACAATAAAATCAGTTAACAGAAAACTAGGCTCCCTCTATAGAATTAAACCTTTCCTTACTCCCATAGCAAGAACTTCTATTGCCCACACCCATCTCATCTCAACACTCTTTTATGCATCTCCTATATATACTAATCTATCAAAAAGCAACCTCAACAAGCTGTCAATAGCCTACAATAACATTGCCAGATTTGCTACAGGCTCTCCTGCTAGATCCCACCACTGCCAAAATCTGAAACATCTGGGTTGGCTGGAACTACAGAACCATATTCTACTTCACTAGCTAACTATTACCCACAAAACCCTGTATCATCCAAGCAAAGCGCCAATCCTCAAAAGTCTAATCTGCCCATATAAAAATTTTACAAACCTACGCTCTGCAAACAAATTACTCATCTCTACTCATAAATCTAACAATAGAGCAGGAGAATTCCTCTTCACCAACACTGTAGGCAAAAGCTGGAACCTACTTCCTGTTGAACTTACATCTCTTTCTTCAACTTCACTATTTAAAAAGAAATTTAAATCATATCTTACAACTCACTGGCTATGTCCCTGTACTAACCCAGACTAATCATCTCCCTCTGTTAGTCTTGCACAATATCTTCTTTTTTTTCTGCATCTCTCTCTTTATGTTACTTTAATCCACCTTCTGTTACTTTAATTCCACTACCACTAATGCTGACTTACTGTAACCAGGAACAACTGAATTGGCCATCTTACTGTCTCAACAACCTACTACCCTTCCCCTAATTCTTGCAATCCCATTTTAACGACTTTGTTCTCTTATTCCTGCTACTCTTTACTTTGTGTGTCTTCCAACTACTTCTAAATCCTTTCTCCCTCTTCTCATACAAAAAAAAAAAAAAAAAAATTTTTGTTTTTTTGTTATATGTTTTGTTACCTTAGAACACATGTAATCATCTCATAATATTATTATGTTTTGTTACCTTAGAACACATGTAATCATCTCATAATATTCTTGTAATCAACGTTTTAATGTACTATATCTGTTAGTTTTCTATGTGGAGCTTTTCTCCCTGGGCCTCTACTGAAAATGGACATATATCCAGCTAGACTTGCCCGGTCAACAAATGTAAAATAAATAATAAAATAAATAGTAAAATTAGATATAATGCACCAAGTAATGTCACTGTCAAATGCCTGTCAAACCCTGCTTGGAATATCTACATAAAAGATGATATCACATTTTTAAAGTTCTTAATAAAATTTACAAGGACTTGTGCTTCAATATTCCAGCATAAGACACATATAAGAGTGCCATCCTACTACGAAGAATTCAAATGCAGTTCAGTACTGAATTTGACTCCATTACAGTGCCATCATCAGTGCAGGGAGTTCTGTTCACAGCATGTTTGCAGAGACACAATAGTCCCTTTTCCTGAAGACTGTTTAGAGCTTAATGCTGAAGTTGATCCTACCACACTGACATGAATGGACTATTGGAGATGGTATTTTTTTCAGTGAGAGTTTTTTCCCTCTGTAGAAGCATGCACGTGTTGCATCTGGTCTAATGTATTGACGACTCACTACAGCTGGGTCTATATTATAAACCCGAAAGCCGAATTAAGTGAATACCTTTACATCGACACATAAAGGTCGATGTATGAAATGAGCGAACAACGTAAATCCCGAAAGGGAGAATGTGGAACATATGTCCTTGGCCAGCAGGGTGATCATGGGGATGAGGAAATAAATACTTTTCCACACTGTAGTGCAGTCTTGGAGTTGGTATATTTAAGTAGGGGAGGTGTGGGGGGCACAGCCTCCCACATGGAGGGTGCAGGGGGGGCTTGCTCCCCTGCAAAAACGTTTAGAAAAGTGTTTTAGTTTAGGTTTTTTGAGTTTGGTTTACCTTACCTGTATGGCGCTGTTGCTTCCAGTATCACGTTCGGCATTCTCCCTTTCGGCATTTACGTTGTTCGCTCATTTCACACATCGACCTTTATGTGTCAATGAATTCGTATTCACTTAATTTGGCTTTCGGGTTTATAATATAGACCCACTACAGCTATATTCTGGATATGTACTGCATCCCAACCTACAGATAAGTCATAAATCCAACTCTAATGGAAGCTCAGTAAAATGGAACTGGCAATGCCAAATTTTGGCTATAATTTGCATTTGGTATGTATGTGTGACATGTCATGCCTCAATCCTATTTAACATTCATCAATTCATTCTCTTATACCCATTTTATCCAATTCAGGGTTGGAGAGCCAGAGCTGATCTCAGTGCTCAGTGGGCAAAGACAGAGAAATGAAGACAGAAGAACCTGGAATTAATTAATCCTGTCCCCTTAAACATGTTTTAAAACAAAGAAACCTACAGCATTGATCATGTGATTTTCAGAATGATTGAATGTGATTTTAGATTAATTAATGATATAAGAAGCATAGTATGGAATTTTTAAATTACTTGAAAAATCATCTTGTATATGAAAGCTTGTGGTTACATTTATTTTATTAAATTATTGCCATGAACTGTTCTGTTTCTTTAATTTATAGTGAATTCTGAAAAGTTAGTGACTTCCCAAAAGATATTTATTTTGTTTCATTTTATCCAGTTCAGGGTTACAGGGGAGCCAGAGCTAATCTCAGTGCCCAGTGGGCAAAGACAGAGAAATGAAGCCAGAAGAACATGTAGGTCTACTGCAACCCATCTCAAAGTTCTTAACAAAACATTCAGAGAATTATACAATTACACTTGGACAGTCAGGTACACATGATTCAACTAAGACTGCTATTCTTCCTTTAAGGATTTAAATGCAACTCATGGTGAAGTTGACCCTTCCATACTGCCATTGCCAGTACATAAAGTAATCATCTTGGTATCCATTCAGTGACCGAAATGTTCCCTTTTCTAGATAAATATATTTGAATCTGACTTCTAATACAATTAGAAATAAGTACTGATATATTCTGCACAAGTAGTACATTCTCCAGCCTGAAAAGGAGTTGTATATCAAACTCTAATAGAAACTACATGTAATACAAACTAGCAGTCTATTACATTCTTTAGATCATGTAGGCATATTGGTGGTGCCTTTAACAAAAGGGTTATACCTCTGAAAAAGTTTGTCATTCTCTAGCAAAACATTTTTGATAACAAATCTGGATATTCTGCTATAAACTACTTAGTTTGTCCTTTTATGTGCAAAGGTAAAGCAACAGCTGCATGTTGAATTTTCGGGAATAAATTTACAATCTCCATAATATTTTATTTATTTTTACTTTCTGTATGAACACTTCAGATGTTTGCAAACATCACTTCCAGATATTAATACATATTATTTTGAGTTATGTTATAAAGCTACATATGTTTGTGATTATAGTTCTTTTGCATATTCTTATCTTATAGATAATGCATTCATTGTTGTGAAACAATGAGTATGAGAATATTTGATGGACACTGAAGCTAAGGATATTTGCATTACAGATGTTGTGAAATTATAACACTAAAGTAGCAATTTGAAAGCAAAATTGTGGATTGTGCCTTAATTTCTTCATAATATAACTAAATACTTTATTTTACACAGGGCTATAACACAGCATCTGCCACCAACAGAACACACAATAGATACACAATCAACAGCAGGCAATCTGGAACATCATAGGAGCTATCATCTTAAGTTGTTGTTGTTGTTGTGTCTTTCGGCTTTGCCCAGTTAGGGGTCGCCACAACGGAACTCCGGTCCACTAATGATTGGCAGTAGATTTTTATGTGTCGAGTTGCCAGCCCTGATGCACAACCTTCAATGAAGGTACGCCCATTCACGCATGTCTCCGCACAGAAGACGCTCTAGCTGAGAATCGAACAGGACAACGTCTTACTGTGAGGTAACAACGCTACCACAGCACCACCACTGCAGTTA
The DNA here is from genome assembly GCF_019279795.1 of Protopterus annectens. Taxonomy (NCBI): domain Eukaryota; kingdom Metazoa; phylum Chordata; order Ceratodontiformes; family Protopteridae; genus Protopterus; species Protopterus annectens. The sequence goes on from NC_056731.1 coordinate 1,907,159,689, forward strand.
GAAGCTATCATCTTAAGTAAAAACTGAAAACTGAGACTCAAAGGACACCTGTTACTATATATATATATATATATATATATATATATATATATATATATATATATATATATATATATATATATATATATACACAGTACATTAAATGCACTACTAAATGTAACAGGCATGATAAATACCTACTATACCATTCATGATGTCCTTGCCTGTCCTCTGCTTCCCATGTATGGACGTGTCCATAGCAATGATGGTGGAGATCATCATAATGGTGCTGCACTGCTCACTAGTATGAGGGATGATAGTCACCTTGGACAGCAGAGCTGTCATGGCATATCAAGCATCCACTTTTTTGAAAGGAACTGGATAAGAGTCCAACAACCATTCCTTGAACTGTTCATGAAGAAAACAGATCATAATTTTACTCTATTTTGTACACCAAACAGGAACTCTCCATGGGGCACTAGCATCAGCAGCCATCTCCATGAATGTACAGGAGAATGAAAAGGTAGCATGAAGCTCATACGTTACATTGGCCTTTACATCATGTTAAATTATGTGTCGCTCACCCTAGCATGTTGTACATACTCATTGAGTGTACATGTTCAGCTTGCATGCCAGTAACATACAGCTGAAAGTATGTATACCTCATGTTACAGGTATGCTTATGTAACAGATGATTCAGTGAGAAAGGTGGAATCTGGCTCATTAGCATAAACAAGGTGCAAACTAGCACTTATTAGCAACATTTACAGATGATCCACCATTTTGGAAGCCAAAATCTACAGCAAGGAAAAATGAGCTGCACTCTTATTTCATCAGCTTGAATTGTATTCTAACAGCATATATGCAGCAATTACATAGGAGACAGCCCACAAGGGGTAACCAGAGTTCTACACTAGTGTGGTAAGAGCTCTTTTAAGTAACACACACACACACACACACACACACACACACACACACACACACACACACACACACACACACACACACACACACACACACACACACACGCACACACACACATGACTATCATCCTGTAAAATGCCCTTGTAATTCTGTGGTCCTTTGGGTAAGGTACTGAGCAGTATTGCTCCTCTTTTTACAACAGGCACCTTCAGCTGTACCCTACTGTACTCATCTACCAGTTCACATACAAATCTAGCAAGGGATGGCAGCCCACTGGCACATGACAACCACTCCCTCCCCAGCCACACCATCATAGGCAGGGTGTAGAACATACAAGGCCCCACATTCCTTCTTAGAATACTCAATCATGTCCTACTATGCCAGCACATGTAATAACTGTCTCTAAGCATCCATGCATGCCTTTCATATCTGTGTTGTCCTATCCCCTTATGAATATACATCATCCAAAGCTGACAGACATCAGGAGCTGAACAATTTCATCCCTGCAGAGAGTGACATATTGCTGCAGGTAGTCATGACATGTTGAAGGTTGCTGTTTGTCACTAAGGACAATCACAAGCCTCTATGTGACCATGTGTGGAAAACAGTGGTGCACAGTCTGAATGCTGTGAGTAGAGGTACAGAATGCAGTTGGTAAATTGCTATTTGTAGAAACATGAGAATATAGGAACATAGAAACAATACTAGCTAACTGCTAACAGTGGCCATAAGAGGTCTAGTCATATACAGCTTTAAAGTTGTCACATTTGAAAGTTTTTACCACCCCTTACAAGTAATTAATAATGCCCTCCTCCCAAATTTGGCTGATATTACTGTATCATGCAAAGTGCAACTACTGCATGACTATAAATAAATGAGACATTCTATTAGGGTAAATCAAACAGCAAGAATTTCACTACTGCAGCTTAGAACACATATCCCTTCTCAGACAAGCCATGCAGCTTTGGAACACAATTAAAACACTAGCCAATGAAAAAAATCCAAAGAAAAATAAGCATAATGCAATATCACCAGACTAACTCAAAACCATGAAAATTAACATAGCTAACCTACTGGAAACACAACACTACACCAACTGTTAAACTCCCACCCCGTCCCTCACTTACTTCAAAACAATTATTATCAAGGAAGTTAAACAGGCTCTCAAAAGCCTCCCACCGCCATGTTTGCAAGCATGCTTGTACTATTCACCCATTGTCATTCAAAATGGGAAAGATCTACTTTGCAAACCTCTAACACATACTTTCAGTACATCTCTTACCAGTAAATCTTTTCTGAATACTTTCAAAGCATGCTACTGCATTTCCCCTCAAAATATCTAATTCTAAGAAAGAGTTTTGTCCTATAGCAAATATCAACCCTATAGCAAAAACACTACAAAAACTCAAGAGCAGACCTTATAACATTGTACCAAATATGTCATACTCAGATAAGAAGCATGGGCTTAAACCAACATGCAACATATCAACTGCTGTTTTCTCTCTTACCAACAATATAAACACAAACACAGAGAACAGTACATTAACTGAAACAATATTAATAGGTCTAAAATCATTAAAATGTGTCAGTCTCACTGTCTTAACTCAAAAACTGAAAGTATGCTCCATATTTAACAAAGTTTGTTAATGGTTTCAAAACTGGCTCTGTAACAGATCTTTCAGCATAACTTTAGACTCTGGTCATACCATCACCATCATAGCGGATCATTTTTATTATCACTAATTGTTAGTGATCTAGATGCATGGGTACTGGAACCATAGGGTGAGGTGGGGGAGAGCCCACCCCCACATAGTGATTATACGGAAACATTCCACTGGCATTTCCAAAGTAATTGCAAGCTCAGGCAGATAGAAAAAAAAATGATTTTCGTGATAAATAGTCTTTTTCCAGCTGCCCGAGATTGCGATTACAATGGAAAAGCCTGTGGGACTGTTTTGAGGCATACCAATCAACTTCTTTCATCAGGAATTTTGGACAAAGCCAAAAAAAAACCCAGGAAAATGAAGGTTCAAAAGCAGCTACAGTTTTTAAACATTACTTATTCATTTAAAATTATAATATAAAAGGTTTTGCATCAACATGTATTTTCTGAACAGTAGAAGTATGAAACGTTAATGTCTGGCATTATTGGTTGACTGTAGTACGTTGCATACCTCTCAACTTTTACATAAAATTTCTGGACAAAGCCAAAAATAAAGAGAAGATAGATTTTAAATATTCCTCTTCTAAACTTAGAAAGCAACTGGAATAACAAATTTTGCATTAGCATGCATTTTCTGAAGGATATGAAGTCTCAGAATCACATGTCTCATTATTTATTGAGAACAATCCTCAATGTTTTGCCAGAAAAACACAAATTATATGAAGAACAGACCAACATATGAGGCAATATCTAAACATTCTGTGAAATTCTGGAGAGTTGAGAGGTATGATCTTGAAAGATTTACCAGAAAATCAAACATTTTACAAGGGACAGGGCAAAAATATGAAGCAAAATCAGGAATGTTCTGCAAAATTCTGGACAGTTTATTTATTGATTGATTGAGTCATTCATTCATGCTGTTGGTTTACCAAGTAAATGGGCTGGTCTAATGACCCTCTTACCCACAACCCAGATCAATAGTAGTAAAGACAACAATTTATACAACTATAATAAGACATTGCATTCATGTACATTCTTCATACATTTGAGAGGTATGCCCTACAATCCATCCATCCATCCATCCATTCACAACACTTTTTTCCTATTTTTGAACATGGGATTGGGGTGTCACTTCAACAGTGACAATCGGTTGTTCTTTTATATCAAACACACACAAACACACACACACACACACACACACACACACACACACACACACACACACACACACACACACACACACACACACACACACACGTAGGCATGCTCTACAAAGTAAAGTTTAGTTTCCATAAGTTGGAACAGACCTGCATGTTTATTGCCTTTGTCCCACTGAGTACCAGGATAGCCTTTGGCCTCCCGTCTAATAGCCGTTTTAGGCAGAATTTGCCATAGAGGTACATTTCACTGGCACTAGAGTCACCTCCAGTATGATAATCATTGTTCTGTATTTAATTATTCATTCATTCATTCTCTTACACCCACTTTATGCTATTCAGGATCATTATGGGGGTAGGTAGATATTTCCTTACAAGCTGTGGGAGTAAGCCATAGAAACAGTTTAGATTCATAGGTACTCCATGGCCAACGAATCTTATGACTATTCACGTCTTGCCAGTACCCTTCTTCAGACAGCAGCTACTTTCTCCAGGAGGTCCATACCAGTAAAACCCAGAGAACATAGATATCCATCAAACCACTAGTTTATGTTTAAAGTAAGATCGCACTGCTTAACATGTAGAGGAAGTTTATTCCAAAGGTTTGGGCGGTGCTGCCCTATAATAATGCCTCTCAACTGAGCAGTATTTATCTGTTGGCAGAGATCTAGATCCCTGGTTATAGTATTGGCAGAGATATTGAACTTGCAGAGAAACAGGTGGTCCAGGACAGCTGGATCTCTGATAGTGTAGTAAGCAAGACAGATATCCCCATTATTCCCCCCTCAAAAGTCTGTAAAGGTATAGAGCTTCCAGCATGTCTTTGTAGCTTAGCGACTTTAGGCCTATGATCTTTTTGGTTAAGAACCTTTGGGGTCTTGCTAATTGTTTTGTGTTTAATGAGATACTCCACAAGGGGCATTGTACTCAATCACTATCCTGATCATTGCTGAGTATAAGGGATTACATCATTAGAACCAGCTAAATAAAAGGATTTTGTGTCAGCCTTTGTCACATGATGCTCAAAAGAAAGGAAGCTATCAGCCCAAGTACCAAGGTCCCTGACAAAATTTTTATTTCAGTGGTGTGCTAGCTATACAATATGATGAGGGGAAGGGTTGTCTACCAAAATTGATAAAACACTTTTTAGCATTTAGTTTGAGCTCATTTTCAGCACAGCAAGGGTTTACCAGGGAGAGTTCAGCAGAACAGTTTGGGTGTCATATTGTGACTTAACAACAGCCTCCAATTTGCAGTCATCTGCATACTTTGTTAGCTAGAGGTCTTGGCTCTCCACTTGGTGACCTCAGAAGCAAATACCAAAAAGGAGAGGTCCCAGCACCAAACCCTGAGAGGACACCACTAGTCAGTTTCATACTTACTGGTGAGACATCTTCAGCTCACACTGTCATAGCTCTGTCTTTCAGACACTTTTCTATCCATCTTATAACATATGGGTCAACTTTTTAAAGCAACTATCTTTTGTATGATGTCAGTATAAGGAATGATGTTGAAGGGCTTTGCCCAGTCAAGGTACACCAAGTGCACTGCATGGCCTCATCTATAGCCTCTCTAATCCTTTTGAAGAAGTTTACTAGGTTAGCTAGACAGACACAACCCTTCACAAAGCCAGTCACAGTTTATGACATTAGTTATAATACAAGCCATGATTCTGCAGATTAGGCTTTTAAGGCTGATAGGACTTTAACTTCCCAGGTTAGACGTAAGGCCACCCTTGCATGTTTTTTTTGTCTTTTTTTTATTAAGATCATACGCTGTTATAAAACACATTACTGAGAGTAACACACCATGTTGATAAGCTGTGTGGTGTCCTTAAATGGGTCATTCCCTTGCAGCACTGAATATTTTGACTCTGGCCTTTGGTGAAATGAAACCCTAAGAAAGGGACTCTATGGGCTCTGCACTGCTACTGTCCCCCCCACCCACCCACATACCCCCAATGTGCCCATTGCTTTCTCCCCATCCTGGCTTTATGACACCATTCAGATTACCCCCAGGATTCAACAAGCTCTGCACGGTGTGCAGGAATAGTACAAGAGTTGCTGCACACAATATGGCCGATGAGCAATCCAGGAATAAGCTCCAGGGACGAGCACTAGTGCTCTTACACTATTCCTGCATGGACACAGTTACTGTATGCTAATTACCCCATTTGCAGGTGAAAAGCATGCAAATGAGGTGAATTAGTGATCCAGGATGTAGGCAGGAGTCTGTGCAGGAATAGTGTAACCTGAAGAAATGTATTCGGCTACTAACTGAATATATTTCTGCAAATTACAAAACAGAGGCATGACAGCTCCAAAGAAAGCATGTATTCATTGTAGTAGGCATGCCAATGGCCAAATTTATGGCCATTGGCATGGTAAATAGTTACAAAATTATAAAAAATAACTTTTATTTTTTTTTTGGCCAATTTCAGCCGTTTAAGAGTAGGGCAGTGGTGAGCAAACAGGATCAGCCCAAAAATAAGAAAAAAAGTTGGAAATAAGCTTTTAAACCAAAATCAGCATTCTGCCATAATAGTCAATGGCATACAAAAGGCAACAATACCATGAAATAGTGGTTGCTAAGGGGGACGGCTGAGTGTCATTCTTGTAACCATGCATTAGCAGTCAGTTTTATGCAAATGAGGGGATTAATACTGAATCACAGAATTCCCCTCATTGTTAGCTTGCACCCAACCGTGTAGGTGCAGCAACACCATGGTATAAGCATAAGAGGTAGATGACTTCATAAGGGAGAGTGTCATGCATGCTGTAAGCTTATTGGAGCTCTGTGGCCCGTGTTTGCCCTTAGGTAAGCACAGCTAAGGAAGGGAGGGGTGTCTGAGGCTGCCCAGCAGTGTTTAAATTGCTGAAATGGATGTGAGCACCACGCACCAGGTTTTAAACAAAAAAAAAAAATAAACAGGAAATAGCAGCTCTGTTCACATCTGAGCACTGGGTATCCGCGACGCGCCTCAGGGCTTAAACAGGAAGGCAATGGGAAGGAAAAACAGCAGTAGGAAGACAATCAAGGAGAACTAGCATAGCTGGGAGGTGAAATCAGAATCAGCCAATTACACAAGTAGCAGCCCAGCCCAGCACACTACTATAAACTATGCAAACACCTTTCACTCTGTTTTTTCCCACAAACTCTACACCACTGGTGTACACAGACGGGGAAATTTTACCTGACAAAACTAACAAAATGATAGAGGCTGCTGTCGCTCTCATACATCAATATGTGGAAGAGGCTGAGGGTGGTGTGGATGAGAATGCTGACAACCAACCCACAGTGAGGAAAAGGAGAAGAGTGTACAGACCCAGGGTAACGCATCAGGGGCTACATGAGCTGGAGATACTGGAGCGCTATAGGGTGGACAGGGACCTCCTACAGCAAATTGTTGAGCTGTACCAGCCACACCTCACACACACAGAATGGAACCCATCCCAGTGGATACCAAGGTATGTGTAGGCTTAAGAATACTAGCCTAGCCACAGGTACCTTCCAAAGGCCAACTGGGGATATCATGGGGATTCATAGATTAGTACTAGCCTAACTGTCCTCAGGGGCCATTTTAAGCCTAGTCAATTACCCCATGTGAGAATCAAATCCTGAACCTTGTGTTTCTAAGGTAAGCACCTTAACCATTACACCAACCTCCCACTCCTGTTTTTTTTTTTTTGTTCAAAACCTGGTGCACGGTGCTCACATCTCACAGGCATCAACATCCAGGGTACACCATCAATTCCTGAATGCCATGTCAGCACATGCCAGTGAGCACATATATTTCCTCAACACCCTTGAGGCATTGACCAGCAATATGCATCTCTTCCACCAAATAGCAGAATACCCTGAGGTAGTGGGTGCTATAGACTGCACGCACATACATATCAAAGCACCACTCGGCAAGCGGGGTAGGGTCTACATAAACCGCTAGGGCTTCCCCTCCATCAACTGCCAGGTCACGTGCAATGCCCAGGGCATTATCATGAATGTGTGTGCTGGCAGCCCTGGAGGCTATCACGACTCCCACATCTGGCATATTACACAGCTGTACCAAAGATTTGCCAGTGGGGACATCCCATATGGCCACCTAGTGGGGGATGCTGGTTACGCACTGGATCCATGGCTGATGACACCCCATCAGAAATGCACACACACCAGAACATGAACTTCATAATGAGGCACATGCACAAACCAGAATCATAACAGAACGTGTGTTTGGGATGCTCAAGTCACAGTTCCGGTGCCTGGACTTATCTGGTGGAGCCTTGCAGTACTCTCCAGCTACATGTACACAAATTTTCATTGTATGTGCCATGCTACACAATATGATCCTGTGGAAACAGCTGCAGCAGGAACAGCACAGGGCAGGGCCACATAGCCCCCCACCATTGCCAAGACCAGCACAGAGTTACTCGGAGGAGGAACAACCTGAGCCTGCCCATGTAGGCAGAAGGAGGCATGCCCAGTATGCCCAGGTTTTGGCAAAGAGGCAATGCATAGTACATACACTGACATGGTAGGAACACAGGGAATGACACCTCTCTCTGACTCGCACATACAGTAAAAGGGATGCCAAACATGACAATACCTGTGCTTTACCATATATAGGGAGTGTACTATGTGCATCTGACATAGTCAGCCCTCCAGTACCATCCTCAGTGCTGGCACAGCCACAAGATAAGTCACTCTTCCTATCAATTGCTGAATGGAGTAGTATGTTATGCTAGTTGCAGCTATGGTATGGATGTGAGCATGCAAGGGAATCAGGTGGCTGAATGGGATGACAGCAGATAGTGGACACCTATATGGGCAGCATAAAATCCATAACAAATACTGCTGTCAACAAAGTAGGCAGTACTAGACAAGGTGGCGAATCCCACTGCAGTACATGTGGTGGCCCAAATGTGTGTCCATAGGACACACACATGCATGTCAGTGAGGTTCACATAACCAACAACAGCCTCAGCCAGCAGGACAGGTGTAGATGACCATAAAGAAAGGCTGTGCTAAGGCCTCCAATTAATAGCAATGGAGGACAGCCCCCCTCCAGACCTACACAGACAGACTACAACAGGTCAGGCAGTTGTATGTTAGTTCTGCAGGGTAAGAAGTCTGAAACTGAAATGTAGGTCAATAAAAGCCAAGATCTGTACTCTACTTATATGCCTCTAGTCTCCATGACAAGTCAGAATACAGAATGAAATGGAAGCCAACAGAGTACCTGAAATACCAGTACAGTCATAGCAAATGTTTACAGTTGTCAGGTGTGTGCCCCCCACAATCCTACGTAGAAATGCAGTAACATGTACGAGTGGGGTTAATAACAGTGGAGCACAGATTACCTGAGCTGACCCAATTTACAGGATAGAGTGCTGCATGTGTACAATATGCAGGGCTCTGTTTGTTAGGTTGTTGTGTGTTGTATATTGTGTGGAAGTGGTCAGCATGTATGCATGGAGGGTTGTGGCCCGGTGGCCTATGGCCAGTACTGTCGATGACAGGGAATGTTCTGACAACTGCAGTGCCAACCACAATGCATCCCAGTAAGACCCAATTCAGCAGTCATCCATACTCATTGTTCAGATGTCAATATCTGTCACAATCTGAAAGATGGACTTGCCATGAATGTGGGCCCAAACATGCACACAGTACTCAGGTGGAAGTACCCTAGACAGAGTACATAAAATGTAACTGTCAACTGCACACACCTTTGGAATTGTACATACAGGTTAGCAGCACATTAGTTGTCCGTGTATTATGGAATACTGATGTAGTCTGGCCAATCACTGGGAGACCACAAAAGGCATTGGTATGAAGTAATGAGATGCTGCCTATGTCCCCACACAAGGCAGCATACGGGGAATGTCCCAGGTATATCTGTGAGTCAGCTGCAAGAAGCTTCCATATCACACATGCACTCAGCTCACCCCACCTTCATCCACAGGTTTATCACAGGTCATATCCCTGCTGTTGGGAATGAGTACATTATGACCCCCACTTCTGTATGGGAATACCCACAGAATGCAGCATGCTGAAGAGGTGTCCTATGCAGGTGTGTCCCTAGCCGCAAGCAGCACCCTGCCTGCATCCAGACCAATGGATTAATATGGACAGGAACTATTGCCATTAACACCTTGCACACTTACCCTGTCACCCCAGGGGAATCCAGTGGCCCGCAGCCTGGGACTGTAGGATTGACAGAATGCACTGGCCTGCTACAGATGGCCTGCATCACTACCAAATGGCCTACAGTCCTCTGTCAAAGGCCTGTGCCTCATACGTACTGCCAATGTATGTTATTTCATGGGTTCCCAACTAACAACATAACACAGTCCACAAAACACAAATGCAAGGCCATGTTGACCAATCCCAATAGCATGCCTATCATGTCCTACTGCATGAACTGTGGACCAACCCCTACATAATGCTGGGATGAAGGGACAACCATAGGGATACTTTGCAGATATCACTCGCATAATGTTAGGAAGAGGATAGAATAACAGAGTGGAGGGGTGTAGAAGCATGGACGCCATGGAGTGTGTGAAGTCTGAAACTCTGATGTGTGCCCATACTACCCCTGCCTGCAAACCCAGTAATGGGTGGCTACAAATCCTCTCGTAAACCACAATGTGAAGGGGAACTGACCAGATATATGAGCCCTGCCTCTGGGTAACCTGGGTGAATCTGTACAGCTGAGAGGTGTGGGCACAGCAGGATATGGCCATTCTGTTATGTCGATAGATGTACAAGCAGGGCAGGGGATCCTCAGCCACCACAATAGCAAGGTGCTGGACCATTTACACAGATCCATCAGCAAGTGTCTGCAGCTACCCCTCCAGAATGGCATGAGTGTGCAAGAATATGTAGACTACAGACCACAATACTGGACACAGCTTCATTCATCTTGTATTTCCCAGGAAATAACTGTAAGAAATAAGTATATCTGTCAGTAGTTGATGACATAATACATCACAGTATAAAACAGTACATCTCTGCTAACACCAACCATGTAATACAAGCAGCAAAGACACAATAGTTACAGTATCCCACAATCTTTCGCCCATTGTGACTCCATATTATCAACTTATCTACAGATATCCTGGAGAAACAGGCTGCTAGCTGTAGATGTAGAACACAAAATCCTGCACTGGAGTACAACCTACCTGGAATGGATTCACACACTCATTACAGAATGTCATACTGAGCATCCTCCTACACTTAGAGAAATGAAGCCCATGTCTGACAACAACAGTGGACTACACATATCTGTCAGTCACAAATGTCTGTGCATGCACACCACATTGCACACCATTAATGCTTTGCACACACATTGGATAGGAATACTCACACATATGCAAGGCCAACACACTATAATAGGTCAAACATGCACACACACAGAGATGTGGGGAAGAGAGAACTAGACAGTGACAAAATGATTACCATCATGAGGCCTGTCCCACCCACCACACATCCAATTGGACAATATCACACGATGTGCCAATGTCATTCATTGTAGACATTTGCCTTTGGTAGCCCTCAGCCCTATTGTGTCTGTGGTACTTATGATAACTGTGTAACATGATAGTACAAATCAGTATTCATCTAGCACTTGTATGCCCAGTCCTGTCAAATGTAAAGTTGTGTGTGGGTTTCCAGAGGAATGGTTTATAGCCCATACACACACTGTTAGTACTCATGCTGATGTCAGTCACCTTGAAATAACCCTCTGGCCAATTCTTAGCCCCATAATCTCCATGGCGCATGCAATAACTGCGTAATGCTATAGTGTAACATACTAGTTAGGTAGGAGTTCTAATTCCAGATATGGCAACTGTGAAACTCTGTGTGTGTGTGTGTGTGTGTGTGTGTGTGTGTGTGTGTGTGTGTGTGTGTGTGTGTGTGTGTGTGTGTGTGTGTGTGTGTGTGTGTATTTGTACATATATATATTCATATAAAATTTGGTGGCCCACACTATATCATAACCATGGCAATTAAAAACAAAGTTAGTGAATAACACTACAAACAAAGCCATTACAATGAAACAAACAGAAAACATGATTTATTACTACAGCAGGCTATGAGCTGTTAACAAGCTTATCCCTGTGGTACTGAGTTTGAATTCCTTAGCCTTGATTTGCTTACTGTGTGACCTGAGCAGGTTACTTAACCAGACAGTGCTTTGGCACAATGAGAATTTGGGCTAGACTTCTTAATGGTCTCCTAGTCTACATGCCTAGTGACTACTATAAACCTATAAACTATATGCATCAGACATAGCATAAATACAGTAACTAACAATTTCTCAAGTTATAGACCACAAGTCTGAGAAAGATAAGTACTCTATATGGCCCTTGCTGTTCCAAGACTCTGTTCAAATGATCTTCCCTTAATATAGTGGAACAGTGTCAAGCAGGCAACTGACATCCAAAACTCAGCTTTTTTCTCCAAGTGTCTACCTTATTTGTCTACTTTTATACAATGAGAAAACATATACATCAACATTCCTCCCCCAAACAGACACCAGATTTGCATATGCCATGTCTACACATGATTCTGTCTTCTCAACATCCTCCCAGAAACTGGTTTTGCAACATTTCAGAATGGCAGTGGGAACTCATGAGACAAACAAGGCAATTATGTGAAGAAGTCACCAGCAACATAAGGAGAAAAAGTCTGTTAGTGAAGCAAATGTAGTATCTACCTCAGTTACATATTGTTACACAACCAGACAATATCTCTAGAGAAATCTGACAAAATGTTGAGAGTTGTTATAACTGATATTTTAATATCCCTGCCATCACTCTTCGTTTAGTTAAGTATGGATCTACTTCACATGACTAAAAACTTAAAATACTGAATTTTATTTTACTGAGACCATAATCTCTAATTTTCAAAATACTGAAAACTTATTTGACCGACTCTCACTATGATGAAATATCATAAAGCTGAATTTCAAAATACCAAAGTTTAAGCTGCAGACATGACGTGTTTCCATTCAGCTGTGAATTGGTTGTTATAAAAAAGCATTACTGTAATTTAGAGCGCCAACTGTAAGAATACCTTTAGTAGCATAGAAAGCAGTGTTGTAGTGTTTCTAAATATGGGTATGTCCCTTTAAATGTTTAGAGGAAGCATCTAAAGTGATATGGCAGATGTTTCGTGCACTCCAGGCAGTAGTAGAAATGTGTACAGTACTGTAAGGTAAGTAAAAGGTATATGCCCTTTTCCACACTGTAGTGTGACCCTGGAGTTAGTACATATAGTTGGGGGGTGCAGCTCCTGACATCAGAGGGTGTGGGGAGCATAGTCCACCACCTAGTTTGGTTTTATATCACATGGTTTGTGTTAAGTAAGTAAGTAAGTAGCTTTTCATTTCTGGAAAAAGTTAGTCATTGATGTTGTAGGTGTGCATTTTTTTGTGGGTCTATATTATATGTTCGAAGGTTGAAAACTTCTAACATTAAATAATTGAATTTAAATATTCGAGGTTTAAAACATCGAACATATAATAAAAAAAAATGGAGCTTACCTGTGTAGGGCAAGCAGGGGAACAAGCCCCCTGCACCCCCCACACACCCCGCCCTTTAAATATACCAACTCCAAGACCGCACTATAGTGCGGTAAAGGGAAGATTTCCCTTACTGCACAGTAGTGCGGTCTCGGAGTTGGTATATTTAAAGAGCGGGGGTGTGGGAGGTGCAGCCCCCTATGTAGGGAGTGCAGGGTGCCTTGCCCCCCTGCCTACAGACGTTAGTTTTGGGTTTAGGTTTCTTTTTTTTATTTCATATATGTTCAAAGTTTTATAACTTCGAACATTTAAATTCGATATTTAAACATTCAAAGTTATAAACCTTCGAACATATGATATAGACCCTTTTTTTGTTTTATAGTTTTTATTTGGTGAGAGCAACTGTTGGTGATATTTGCGCGGTTTATTTGGTATTGTGATCCTTGATTTTGTTGACATTAGTTTTATTTGTGATAAAATGATTGGTATTCCCAGATTTGTGTGTTGTTTTGTTATAATAAGTAATTGAGTGATATAGAGAGACATACGTCATGTCTGTGAGTTGAAATTCAGTATTTGGAAATTCAGCATTATGGCATTTTGATATAGTGAAAGTCGGTAAAATAAGTTTTCAGTATTTTGACAATTAGGGATTGTGGTCTCAGTAAAATAAAATTCAGTATTTTAAGTTTTTGGTCTTGTGAAGTAGATCCTTTAAATATATATATATATATATATATATATATATATATATATATATATATAAACAGAATTAAGAGGCAAGTTATCAACATTGATGGAATGGGAACAGACTTAGTCTTTTATATTTCCAGCACATACTCTGTGAATCTTCCTGACATCATAACACCCTTCTGACAAAGCTTGTATTACTTCTGAAAGCTGATTATCAACATACTCCTGCATAATTTCACAGGTGTCATCCTGACTATAGACTGCTAAATGCCACATATGAACACATGAATGTCAAACCTGTCCAATTTTAATTTTAGTTCTGTCGGAAGGAAGTTGGTGTGGTGGTACAGTTTTCCTCAACTCCTCTCCAGACTTAGTCTGGATGGTTACAGCATGGCCTTTTTATTTATCAGTCATATTTTTATGACAGACCCAGTATTTTTCCCATTAACAGCCTTCTCTAAAACATGCAAATATCTATACAGATTAAGCATTTCCTATTTATCCAGGATAAAATGTCTATAAATTCGGATTCATATCACTTCACTGAAAGACTATTTCATTGACACCCATTTCACAGAGACCAAATCACCTAAAGTTCATTTCACCTAAAACTCTTTTCACTGACACGTAGTACTGTAAGGCAAGTCAAAGGTATATGTCTTTTTCCCCACTGTAGTGTGATCCTGGTGTTAGTATACATAGTTGGGTGTGGGGGAGCATAGACTCTTACCTAGTTGGGTTTTACCAGATAATGTAAAACAAAACCACAGAACAGAAAACCAAATTAAGTGAGGGGCTACGCCACCCATAACCCCCAGTGTGGGGGGCTGTGCCCCCCACACCCCCCCTAACTATATATACTAACACCAGGATCGCACTACAGTGGGGAAAATGATATATACCTTTGACTTGCCTTAGAGTACTACTTGTCAGTGAAATGAGTTTTAGGTGAAATGAATTTTCAGTGAAATGAACTTTAGGTGATTTGGTCTCAGTGAAATGGATGTCAGTGAAATGGTCTTTCAGTGAAGTGATACGAATCCATAAATTCTCACAGCATTTCCTAGCACAAATGCAGAGGCACAGTTACCAGTATCACTACTACTTATTTCAGCATCCATGATTACAGCTGACATCTACATAACAATACTCCATATACAAAAATTCATTGAACAAATCAGTGAAAGTAATGCCTTAATTTTCCACCCATTCATATATAAACATGAGCATAAAACAGTCGTGTCCAGTCAGATCAGCAAAATAATAATCACCACCCACACATACATAAAACACATGAATATACATACTGTCATTCTTAATGTGAACCCCTGCTTTATCTTACTCGTGTGCTAACCCTAACTCTGTCCCTGCACCTAACCCTAACCCTACATATTCACTTATGAAAACCCCTTTCCCTAACAGTGCCATTACACAAAACTACTGCACTCATGCAGACAGACACACACACACACACACACACACACACACACACACACCACAACACTAAATCTATTGCCTAAACTAGACATTACTCTAACCCTAACTTGCAAACACTCGGACACAGACTCCCACCCTATTCCCGCTTACTGTGATGATATAGACTTAAATTTCCTGCTTTTGACAAAAACAGTACTCAAAAATAAATACTTTCAATGTATTTCCTCTGCCAAGCACACTATCATACTGTTGAACAAGTTGCTAATTGACACTGTGTTTGACAACTGTGAGTGTGTGTGTGTATGTATCAAGAAGGTCACTTGGTTGGTTTTCACTGCATCAAAGTGAATTTTTGCTTCATTTCATCGGATGTATTTTCATCAATGAATGAAGTACATTGACAAAATGCAGATCATTTCTGCGTAGCAGTGCAAGAGAATAGGTAGGCTCTGTTCATGTTATGTCCAGTTCACTTACACTGTTAAAGAATGGAGTAATATGTGCTTCTGCTGAGATCAGGAGACAGGAGGCCCTTTTCTCATTGTTGTGCAATGTCAGAATTGGTATGTTTAAAGAAGAGGTTGCAGGAGGGAGGACAGGAGGCTTGTCCCTCTGCAAAAACACTGTTTTAAGTGATTTTCATTAAGTTAATGAATGCTGATTGTTTTGATGGTTTCTACTCAAAAGATGTTGGCGTGTGTGTGTGTGTGTGTGTGTGTGTGTGTGTGTGTGTGTGTGTGTGTGTGTGTGTGTGTGTGTGTGTGTGTGTGTGTGTGTGTGTGTGTGTGTGTGTGTGTGTGTGTGTGTGTGTGTGTGTGTGTGTGTGTGTGTGTGTGTGTGTGTGTGTGTGTGTGTGTGTGTACTTCTTCTTTCGGCTGTTCCCGTTAGGGGTCGCCACAGTGGATCAACTGTTTCCATTTCTTCCTGTCCTCTGCATCTTGCTCTGTCACACCAATCATCCATAAACCTTATCTTAGGCCTTCCTCTTTTCCTGTTACCTGGCAGCTTCATCCTTAGCATCTTTTTCCCAATATACTCTGCATCCCTCGTCAGTACATGTCCAAACCAATGTAATCTTGCATCTCTGGCTTTGTCTCCAAACCTTCCAACCTGGGCTGACCCTCTAATATACTTATTCCTAATCCTATCCATCCTTATCACACCCAGTGCAAACCTTAACATCTTCAACTCTGCCACGTCAAGCTCTGACGCCTGCCTTTTTGTCAATGCCACTGTCTCCAACCCATATAACATAGCTGGTCTCACTACCCTCTTGTAGACCTTCCCTTTCACTCTTACTGGTACTCATCTGTCACAAATCACTCCTGACACTCTTCTCCACCCACTCCATCCTGCCTGCACTCTCTTCTTCACCTCTCTTCCAAACTCACCATTACTCTGAACTGTTGATCCCAAGTACTTAAACTCATCCACCTTCGTCACCTTTACTCCCTGCATCCTCACCATTCCTCTATCTCATTCACATACATATATTCTGTCTTAGTCTTGCTGACCTTCATTCCTCTTCTCTCTAGAGCATATCTCCACCTCTCCAGGGTCTCCACCACCTTTTCCTTACTCTCACTACAGATCACAATGTCATCTGCAAACATCATAGTCCAAGGGGACTCCTGTCTGATCTCGTCTGTCAACCTGTCCATCACCATTGCAAATAAGAAAGGGCTCAGAGCTGATCCTTGATGTAATCCCACCTCCACCTTAAACGCATCCATCACTCCCACCGCAGACCTCACCGCTGTCACACTACCCTCATACATATCCTGTACCACTCTTACATACTTCTCTGACACTCCTGACTTCCTCATACAATACCACAACTCCTCTCTAGGCACCCTGTCATATGCTTTCTCTAAATCCACAAAGACACAATGCAACTCCTTCTGACCTTCTCTGTACTTCTCCATCAACACTCTCAGAGCAAACATTCTTTCCTGGCAGGAAACCATACTGCTGATCACTAATCATCACCACCCTTCTTAACCTAGCTTCCACTACTCTTTCCCATAACTTCATGCTGTGACTGATCAATTTAATCCCTCTGTAGTTACTACAGCTCTGCACATCGCCCTTATTCTTAAAAATCAGCACCAAAACACTTTTTCTCCATTCCTCAGACATCCTCTCACTTTCCAAGATTTCATTAAACCATCTAGTTAAAAACTCCACTGCCATTTCACCTAAATACCTCCATGCTTCCACGGGTATGTCATCTGGACCAACAGCCTTTCCATTCTTCATTCTCTTCATAGCTATCCTTACTTCCCCCTTGCTAATCAACTGCACTTCATGATTCACTATCCGCGCATCATCCAACCTTCTCTCCCTCTCATTCTTTTCATTCATCAGCCCCTCAAAGTACTCTTTCCATCTGCTCAACACACTCTCCTCGCTTGTGAGTACATTTCCCTCATTATCCTTAATCACCCTTACCTGCTGCACATCTTTACTAGCTCGGTCCCTCTGTCTAGCCAATCGGTACAGGTCCTTTTCTCCCTCCTTAGTGTCCAACCTTTCATACAACTCTTCATACGCCTTATCCTTAGCCTTTACCACCTCTCTCTTTGCCATGCACGTCATCTCCTTATACTCTTGTCTACTTTCTTCATCTCTCTGACAATCCCACTTCTTCTTCGCCAACCTCTTTCTCTGTATACTCTCCTCTACTTCTTCATTCCACCACCAGGTCTCCCTGTCCTCCTTCCTCTTTCCAGATGTCACACCAAGCACCTTTCTAGCCATCTCTCTTACTAGCTCTGCTGTAGTTACCCAGTTATTCGGTAACTCTTCACTGCCACCCAGTGTCTATCTTAACTCTTCCCTGAACTGTGTACTGTGTGTGTATATACTGTATATACATGGAAACACTACATAATATTGAAAGTTTGAAATACCGAATTTCAAACTTTTGAGACCATATAGCCAAAACCCCAAACTACTGAAAGACCAGTAGCACGAATTTCAAAATCCCGACTATCAGGAGTTTGAAATTTGTGGTTCTGGTGTTGCAGTGTGGTGGAAGGGCAGGTAAGTATTTCTGTTTAACTGTGTTGGTTAGAGGTTTAGTGTGTACGTGTGTGTTGTGAGTGTGATGTGTGTGTGTGAGGGGGATGTAGGTGAGTGGTGATGTATTCATGTGTTTGTGTGGGTAGTGCAACCTTAGAGTTAGAATAGTTAAGTAGGGGGGTGTGGGGGGCATAGCCCCCCACATGGGGGATGCAGGGGAGCTTGCCCCTCTGCTTGCCTGTAGGTTAGGTTTGTGTGTTTGTGTTTTGGGGAAAGGTGTGTGTATGTGTCTGTGTGCGGTGTATGTTGTGTGTAGTTTTCAGTAGTTTGAATTTCGCAGTTTTGGTGTTTAGGTATTGTAGTGTTTCGGGTGTTTGGTCTCAGGATTTTGGGCGTCGGTAGAGTGAGTGTTTGGTATTTAGTAGTGGTTCTATATCTATATATATATATATATGTGTGTGTGTGTGTGTGTGTGTGTGTGTGTGTGTGTATGTGTGTGTGTGTGTGTGTGTGTGTGTGTGTGTGTGTGTGTGTGTGTGTGTGTGTGTGTGTGTGTTTGTGTGTGTCTCTCTCTCTCTCTCTCTCTCCATATATATATATATATATATATATATATATATATATATATATATATATCCATCCAGAACTACTTTTTCCCATTTTTGTCCATGGGGTTGGGGTATCACTTTAACAGTGACAATCGGCAATCATCTAGAGCCACGGTTTACACTACTGGCTGGCCACCCCTTCTATACACTCACACACACACCCACACATGCGCGCTCGCGCACACACACACACACACACACACACACACACACACACACACACACACACACACACACACACACACACATAAGAACTGTTCAAAGTAAAAAGATTTCCTAACCACAGGTGTAATGTGATGGTCAAATATGTGGGGGGTGCAGGGGGGCTTGCCTCCCTGCTTAAAACGGTTAGTTAGGTTTTTTTCTGTTGTTTCTTTTTTTTAGCTTTTCGAACTTTTAAAAGTTCGATCATATGGCTTCGACCATATGACATTTGAACTTTTAGAAATTTGATAAATTAATATACACCCAAGCTATCCAGCCAAGAAGCTAAATCTTTCAGCACCTTTTGATGTTGAAGTGGTGTGTTACCTATACTATAAGCTGGATCTAGGTGCTGTTTACAAATTCTGCAATGTCGCGTTTATCCGCAGTGAGTTTGAGCCCATTTTTTTCTACACCAGCTATTGACAAGTGTACGCTCCTGTTGCAGCACCTGTATGTCACAGGAAGATTTAACAACAACTCCAAACTTACAATCATCCCCAAGATTTGTTAACCAGTGATCTGCATTTGATTAGTGAAGGTCTAAAAGTAGATACTGAATAGCAGAGGTCCCAGCAGAGATCTCTGAGGAACTCCACTGGTCACTTTCATGCTGTTGAAGGACGCACCCCCTACTTTTACTATAAGTCCTGCCCCTTAGCCAGTTAGCTATACACCTAACCACATATGGGTCAGTTTAGAGCTCCACCAGCTTGTTTTTTTATATTGGCATTTGTCAAATGCCTCAGCAAGGTCAGTATATGAACAACTTGCCCACAGTCTGTAGCCTAAGTAACCCTCTCAAAAAAGTTCACAAGACTCGTTAGACAAGATCTACTCTGGAAAAAGCCAAATTGCTATGAGTTAAGTGTGCTAACATTTTTCATATCATGGTTAATTAGGTCAATTTTAATATGTTTAATGGCTTTGCATATAAGACTTGCTATAATGATAGGTCTTTAAATCCCAGAGGCAGTGGTAGGTCCACCCTTATAGAGTGGTAAAATAGCACGTATGCACCACACCTGTGAGACAAATCAAGTTATTTATTTATTTTTATTTGTTTACATTTTGTTTACCGGGATAGTCCATTGGGCCAAGAAGAGCCCGTTTTCAATGGAGTCCCGAGGAGAAAAGCTCCATGAGAACAATATAAAATGATGACAATGAAATAAATTTTTGTAATGTTGGACATGCTGTACAAATCTATAGTTAACATTGAAATTTTGGAATAAAAATGAAAATACACACACACACAAAATATATGTCAGTTAAAACAAAAAGTGAAATATAAAAAAGCAGTGCTGCATATTTAGAGATGGATTTTTTTAACAGATTGTACATATTGCCAGGGTGGCAAAAAGAGTTTCACATGCAATATTAGTAGTTATAGTAATATAATGAAAGAGAGGACAGTTTTGTCTTTAGGGAAGATTAAAGGTTAGTAAGAATTGAGGCACCATATAGGAGAGAAGAAATGAGGTAGGTGGTAGAGAGTACAAACTTAGTAGATGCAGTTATGTAGCGGTTGTGGAGGTAGAGCATTCTGAGTTTCTGGTGGGTTTTCTTTATGTTAGCTTGTAGGTGAGTATCAAATTTAACTGTTCTATGCTATGATCAGGTTAAATAAGTTGGGGAGTGGGCCCAACAATGCTTGTTTAGTGCTATTAATTAGGCTACCACATATGTTAACAGGCCCCATGGAAGAGGTGTTCTTGTTTTGGAGAGTACTTTAAGTACATGCTCTTTCGTGATGGTTGGTGGCTTGATTCCATCAAGGATAAGTGGGCTTGGAACAGATGTCTCTGGGGTAAAACTGGCAGTAAATTTGTTTGCCAGTATGTTTGCAATATCCAGTAGTTTGGAGTAGGTAGTTTCATTATGAATAAGCTCTGACCAATGTTGAGCATATTTTTTTTTATTTTCCCTGAAATAACTAAAAAAGGATTTGTAGTTTTCTTTAGCTTTTGTGGCTGGTATGAGTTCACAGGATGACTTCATTTATCTAACATCCTTTTTTAGTTTCTTATCTAGCTATCTGATGGGCCACAGTGGTGCAGCGGTTAGCATTGTCGCCTCACAGCAAGAGGTTCTCCCGTTTGATTCTCGGCTGGAACGCCTTCTGTGTGGAGTCTGCATGTCCTCCCTGCGGTCGAGTAATGTCTAAAGACATGCAGATAGGTGCATGCGTGAATGTGTGTGCCTTTTTTGGAAGTTGATCACCAGGCTGGAAACTCAGCACTGTAAAAATTCATTGCCAATCATTAGTGGACCGGAGTTCCGCTGTGGCGACCCCTAACCGGGAAAAGCCAAAAGACTTAAAAATCTAGCTATTTGATGTTCTCATTAGTTTGAAGTATTTTGTTCTGCTATACAAGTTAAGGATTTTCTTCCTTTTATTGTATAGTTTATAATGTTTGTGAGCCACCACTGCAGTTTGCATTTAAAGTTCCACATTCCATTCCGTCTAGTTGGGACTGCCAAATTAATACATTTGTCCAGATGTAAGTAGACTTGTCTGCACAACTGTTTCAATTCATAGTTGCTTTTAGATTATTAGATTTTGCTGCTGTGTTCTTTGCTGATCTCCTGTAGGAAAATGGACATTATGTTTAATCTTATGGGCAATGACTTCCTTCCACTTATTGTATAATTTGTTTACACTTTTGACACCAATAAATAAGTCAATACCAATAGTTAAAGTCAATCACCTTTTGTTTATATTGTGGCAAATTTTTGGGTGATGATAAGATCCTGCTCCAAACTACTTACATACCAATAAAAGATGCATTTTCTCAGAGCTCCATCATGTCACTCTTCATATGAGTCAAAAAAGTGTGTCTTAAGTCATTCACTCACATGTGTACAATTACCATGTCATATGAGTAGCTTGGTGAAAGAACTTGAGGGCCCTAGTGACATGGTGCATCCTGGCACCTGAGAGGTAGCTAATCATCAGCCTATCCTAGCTCATCCTGGTGAATGGTGCATCCATATATCTTACTATGGAGTCACCTGTGCTTAAGGCATTATCAGATGTGCTGGCTTGGCCTTGCTGCCAAAAGGGCTTTGGCTTGCCAGTAAAGTAACTCCATTGTAGTTATATTTTCTGTAGCATCTGTGTATGTTTGCCTGCTAGTTTAATGCTGAGTGTCCTGTATACCTAACCTTTATCTATGCAGCCATAGTGGTTTGGGAAAGGATTTTTAAGTGCCTCAGTGCAACAAGGTTGTTTGAAGTGCACATTGGAACAACATGCTGGGTATATTGAACAATTGTAGAAGAGAAGCTGGTCTCTTCTACTTGCTGGGTATATTGAAAATTTTTAGAAAAGAAGCTAGTCGGTTTATTATCATTTCCCCGATTTAACTTCAGTCGATTTTTACTAGTGCAAAACCGCACTTTTGCACAATGTAAAAATTGAATGTCATATGTCAAAACCTGCAACAGTGAATGCAAAACTGCATTCGCTGTTGTGAGTTTCGACAGTGTGATGTAGACCGCACTATAGTGGGGATCGGGAAATGTAACCTTTCCCTCACTGTAGTGCAATCCCAGAGTTTGTATATATAAGTATCAGGGGGTGGGGGGGTGCAAGGGGGCTTGCCCCCCTGCAAACTCATTGTTAACTGTGCAACGTGCGGTTTCTGGAAGTGTGGTGGCTCTTTGAAAATGTCAAAGTCGACATTTACAGTCACCACACTTTGAGATTTTTTTAGTTTGTTAAATTGCATTTCATGGTTTTGGTTCGGAATAACCGCAATTCGCTGTTGTGCAATCCGGTTAAATGATAGTAAACCAGCTAGCCACTACAACTTGCTGGGTATATTGAACAATTGTAGAAGACAGGCTAGCATCTAATACTTGCCGGGTATATTGAACATTTTTAGAAGAGAGGTTAGCCTCTAATACAAGCTGGGTATATTGAACAATTTTAGAAGAGAGACTAGCCTCCAGTACTTGCTGAGTATATTGAAAAATTAAAGAAAAAGAGGCTAGTCTCTAATAATTGCTGGGTATATTGAACAATTTTAGAAGAAAGGCTAGCCTCTAATACTTGCTAGGTATTGAACAATTTTAGAAGAGAGGTTAGCCTCTAGTACTTGCATAAATAATCATCTGTTGGAAGAAGCAGTTGTCAGTTAGCATGAGGCAGTTCTTCTTTTTTATCAAACATCTTTTTATTGAAAACTTTTCTGGTATAAAAACAAAACAAAAGAATAACAAGACAATTACATGTGGTACAGTTGATGTTACATTGTACATTCATAAAGATGCAATGATAGTTATTGCCCATGAGGCAGTTCTTGATTCGCCAGTACTATTAGTCTGGCAACAGATAGTGTGATAAATTACAACTTTATATAAACTGCTGAGGCAGGGAGTACTGATGAGTATTAATGAGATATAATTGCAGGAAGGGGTCTATATACCAGAACAAACACCAAATATATGCATAGATAGACAGATAGATTGATGGGTATACTGTAGATATATAGCTCTATATATATATATATATATATATATATATATATATATATATATATATATGTGTGTGTGTGTGTGTGTGTGTGTGTGTGTGTGTGTGTGTGTGTGTTTATTTAGAGATATATATATATATATATATATATATATATATATATATATATATATATATATATATACACACACACACACACACACACACACACACACATATATATATATATATATATATACACACACACACACACACACACACATATATATATATATATATATATAGTAGCATGAACTGAAGACTACAAAAGTCATTAATGGTTAAAGAAATAAGTTACGGATACTGGAATCAGTGACTACCAACCTGTCCTGGGAACACTGTGATCTGACAATCTGCAGTTTACAAGGAATGGACACGGGTTCAGAATGCCCATAGCAGACAAAGGCAAATGAGTGCAAAAACCAGTGAAGGCAATAGCTTGATTAGTCACCTGGATATGGATGTTAAAAGCAGATGCCTTGGAAACTTTGGGTTTTGAATTTGGGTATTGAAGATGTAAAAGTCCTATAGCCATTCTGTCCTATTCATTATACAGTCTATGTCTCTTCAATTGAGAAGGCACTTTTTATTGACGATTAAGATGACTGCTGCGAAGATGAAGAATTTGGTTGTTATGATGATGGAAGCATATTTGCCTAAATGCGCATTGTCAGTTGATGGGATTATGTCATTGAACCACTGTAGAGAATGCTGGCATTCATCTCACGACCTTCTTATATTTAGTAGAGAATCTACATTTCAGTAGTGCTTTCCATATTGCTACTTGACGGATGGAGTCAAAAGCCTTTATTGCATCCCTTAAAGCCAAATACATGCCCTGACATTGTTCCCAACGTTTTCTGTTTATCCTGTCAAGGAGGACTACACCTGTTGTCACATGAGATGGAATGAATCCACGTTGAGATTTTGGAAGGAGTCCTCTGGTGGTAGGAAGGAGACAATTTATCCGATTATACTTGCATTATAGATTGTGGCACTACCACAATAATCCCATGCATTGGATTATCATTATTTGTAACGTTGATAATGTTATTAACATTCCACAAAACTTTTAAAAATTGCTTCACTTTCCAAAACACAAAGAGAATTTACAGAAATTCAGTAACATTTCCTCTCCTCCTGTCTTGAGGAATTCAGCTCTTATGCCATCTGGTCCTGCAACGTTGTCAGTCTTGGTCTTGGTCTAACACAGCATTTTTCTTCAGTGATAGGTGTCTCTACAAAACCTTCTCTTGCAAGGAATTCAGGGACAGATTTAATGGTGGCATCTTTCACGAAATATATAAAGGCAAATTTCAAAGTGTTCTTTCATTCTGGCTTGAATTAACTCATTTCATATCACACCATGTTGATATCAGCTTGAACCATGAATAGATTTTGTAGTTTAGAAGGTGTCCCAAGTGTTGTACTTACATGAAATGCACATTTATTTTATTGTCTTCTCACTATTTGGTTTAAATGACTTTGATCTTTTTCTAAGCTTCTTCATTGAGCTGTTGGCATGAGATTGCATCTTGACATGTACAGTATAATTTTTTTTCCTGAATAAAGAGATCTAGAACCACAGTACCATTTTCATAAAATCAGTCTTGATAATGGAAGAGAGGATGTCAGTTTAGAGCTCCTTCCTGTATGTCTCGGTGTCATTAACTGATGGCATGGTAAAGAGTCTTGCTTGTCAACTTTATTGGAATTCCTATTGAACCAGTGGGCATGAATTGATTACTTTTGATGTTTCTTAGTAAAGCAGATGCTTATGATAGATTTTGATGAGATGATGGTCTGTCAGTCGGAATTCAACTATATTCATGGCATTTGCAATATGAACATCATCGTGATCATGAACTATAACAATGAAGTAATCAAGGAGATGTCAGTGGCTGAACTGACAGTATCCCAAGTAGTCTTATACTTTTATCTCCAGGTAGTCTTTGATTTGTTTCTATGTCAGAAGATTATACTCATGATGACCAGACTACTCTCTTCATATTTGCCCAACAGTAGAATGTCATGGCAGTTTGTCTTTCCATCTCTGACCTTCACAATAATAAGCAACTCACTCATTAAGGTCTTCAAGGTGCTGATCAGAATTTTATCCAGGTTAATGTGGAAATGTTCTTTAATAATCTCATCATTGCAAAGTGTAAGGGCACCATTAATAAGCATAAAAGAGATAGTCATGAGGTATTTGTTGCTACTAGTGGGAGGCTTTAAGGTTTGATCAGCTTATTTTGGTGACAAAGTAAATGCTATGTATATGTATATCTGGAAGAGGCATTTGTTTTCAGAAGAATTTGAAACCACCACTTTCATCTCTCAGATGAGCTTCCTCTGGTCTTCTTGTCTCGCTTAGGGAAACAATGTTAATTTTACTTCTTGCAGTTTTTTTCTGTTCATTCACTCTAGCTACCCATGACAGAGTGATTGTATCAAGTTGCAAAAGTTAGCTACCTCTTGTCTTTTTAAAACATCTTTATTAAAGCCTGTTTAGACAGTGACATAAGTACATATATAGTGATATATGTACACATACATTTAAAGAATAGAAACCAAACCAGTGTAACATTTTTCACAAGATACACATATATGTTTGTTTTTAAAAATCATTATTCATTGTAACAGTACATAAATTGTTCAATTCCTGCCTCCCCTTAAAACTTATTCCTCCTCCTCCTGCATATTGTTCTACATGTATTCCTATAAATTTCATTTATTGCTATACAATCTGCCCATTCTCTTTTCTAAAGAACCTTCACCCAGTTCTTTTATCTCCTTTATAATATCTACTATAAAAATTATCATTGCTTTAGATTTAGATTTAGATTTTATTTATGTATTTGTTTATTTACTATTTAGTAACTGGGAAGGAGGACTGGTCCAGAGATCTTTTTCAGCCATGACCTGGCAGTTTTCTAGTAATTGTTTTTCTGGCAGCTAACAGCATTAAACTTAGTAAGGTCTTACAATAGCTAGTCACTTCAGAACCTATGTCTCAATTCAAAAGAATAATTTCCTTAGTCACAATTTGCTCCCCCAACATTTCTATCAATGTACTCTGTAAAGATTTTTTTAAATCTGCAAACTCATTATATTCTCAAAAAACATATTCTCAGTTATCTCTCTCTCCTTTCCTTCATATCTGCAGCATTTGCTATCTACCCAAGGAAAATTTCTCTAAATTCTGCTTAGGGTATAAAAATACCTATCTAAATACTTTCAAGCAAAAATCCTAAACACTTCTGGATTTTGGTTACACACATGGGATCCATACAGATCTCATTCCTCCACTGTAAATCGCCTTTCCATTTTCTCTTCTAAATCTTTTCTAACCTCACTTGAGGTCCCTGCAGTGTGTGGTACAGAGAGACTGGGATGTCTTTAGATGTAGCATTTGTAAAAGAGCTGGGTCAGACATGGCTTTGCAAGTCAAGCAGAGATTGCCTCTAAGTAGGCAATATGAGACAGAGAATAGCTGGAGTCTTTTGAGTCTGTCTGTGTAGGACATGTGTTTAATGCTTAGGATCCTCATTGTGAGGTACTTCTGTGGCCTCTCTAGCTGTTACAGGTGTCTAGTGAGGTACATGCCAAATGAGACATTATACTTGATGATTGGTCTAATGAGGGAAGATTACACAGAGACGATGACCTCCTTCTTCCTGGATGCAAAACCCTTGGTAATGAGATGTGACACATAGAAGGATTTCCTGACCACAGTAGTAATGTGGTGGTTAAAGGACAGGTTGCTCTCAACCTGTGTCCTCAGATCTCTTATAATGCCTACAGTGTTCAGTGGGAACTGAGATTTTATCAAAAGGGCTGATGATGCATTTTGTGGTTTTAAGCTTCAGGCCATGGTTTCCACACCTGTCAATGGTCTCAGTGAGGCCTTTCTGTAGGATGTCTGCATCAGTTGTGGAGATAATGATGACTCCCAGCTTGCAGTTGTCTGTGAACTTGGTCAGCCAGAGTTCCTTTATGTTGGCCTGGACTCCTGAGAAGTACATGCTGAAGAGGAGAGTGCCCAACACTGATCACTGTAGGACTCCACTCATAACTGGCTGGCAGTCTGACTTGGAGCTTGCTACTGTGTTCTGTTTGTGAGCCAATTTGCAACTCTCCTAGTGATATAGGGGTTGATGCCTGCATCCATAATTCCTGACTGAGGAATTGTATCAAGAGCCTTAGCCAGATTGATGTAGGCTGTGTGCAGTGCCTTACTGTCATACACAGCCCTGGTGACTGACTCAAAGACGTGAACCAGGTTGAGCGGGCATGATCTCCCTTTCACAAAGCCAAACTGTGTGGGGTCCAGAGTTAGGAGATTATCTATATGTTTGTTGATCAGGTCCCTGATGATGCACTCCATAGCTGTACACATCAGACTCGTCAGCCTACTGGACTGATAATTTCCAGGGTCTGTAGTCGCCACACCGTTATAGAAAGGGATGACTGTAGCAGTACGACATTTGGGAGGGACATAGCCTGAGATGAGGCTGTGACTGAACAGGGCACACAGATGTGGTGCCAGGTATATTTGTAGTTCATGTAGAACACAGCCAGGGATAATTTGGGGTGCCATGGAAGCTGTATTCTTGCCCGTGGACAATGCAGGTGTAACCTGGGTGGCAGTAATCGTGGGTGCCTGGCATTCTTCTGGCATTCTGATTGTTCCCCTGGGGGGAGACAGGGGTAAAGCTGGCACTGAATGTGTTGGCAAGAATGTTGGCAATATCAGTTGGTTCAGTATAGGAGGTAGCATTGTGCAGTAACTCACAGCACTTCTGGGTATTGACATGGAGGTTCTTGATATCACTAACAAAGGATGTGTGATTGTTGTGAGTGTCTGCTGCAATTCTGCCATCATAGGTGGCTGCAGATGATTTCATGAGGGATCTCAAGTTGTTGTTGAGGCTAATAAGGGAGTTTCACCACTCTTGGGACTCCACCTTTTCTGCAACAGTTTCTTCCTTCTGTTGTACAGGTTATTAATGGCAGGGGACCACCAAATTGGCCTCCAGTGTTTGGAGGAGAGTGTCATGGTTCTGTTGGGTATGGCTAGTTCCATGCATTGATGTACATGCTTGTACAGTGCATTAGTGTATGATTCGGCAGACATGCAGGTATTTTCCATTGGCATGGGTGCTGTGAAGTTAGCCACCTCTGTTCTTATGAGTCCAAAGTCAGCTTTGGAGAAGTTTTTCAAGGTGGTTACCTTTGTCGGGGGTGTAGGTAAGATGTCGATTTCCATGGTGATTACTCTATATTGGATCTGACCAGGTAGCAATTGACTACTGTTGTCAAGCAACGGTCCCATATGTTAGCAATCAACACAGGTCAAGGATGTTGCTTCCTCTACTGGGTGTCAGAATAAGCTGGTCCTGGACATTGGAACCGATGAATTCCAGGAAGCGTTTCCCTAGTGTATTGGTGCTTGAGTATCTTACCCAGTTGATGGAGGGGTAGTTGAACTCTCCTAGTATGAGAGTGTTGGGTTAGACCTTGATAGTTTCCAGTGTGTTGAAGAATGAGGATTGAGAGTCTAGGAACATGGATGAGGACCAATAGCAGGCTATGACCTGTATTGCACTATTACCCAATGTCAGTTGTACCTGAAGTATCCCAGATGCCCTATGCTGTGATACTACTCTGGATGTGTCCATATCTGTTATTAATATGGAGACACCACTGCTTTTGTAGCTGTGGTCCATATTTTGGGCTGACAGCTGTAGAATGAGTTATAGGCTGGTAGTGCAGGGGTGCTGTCTGCTGCTGTAAACCAGGTCTCTGTTACAACACAAATGTCAATGTTCTCCATTTTGAGAAGTGCTTCGAGTGTCTTCATCTCGAGATGTAGATGTCTAATGTTGAGCAGCATGACCCTCTAATTGCATATATGTATAGCTGTTACGGTGGTAATTTTATTTGGCACACCACCTAATAAGGCACTATAGGGGTGGAAAGACACTTAGCCAGTACCTAGAAACCCAGGAGTGACAGATGCAGGCCATCTCTGGCAAGCCATTGCAGTTTGTCAATCATGTCATCCCAAGCAGACAGATACTGGATCACATGAGAGTAACACCAGACACTTAAGCTAATTTTTGAAGTCAATCATTTGCTGTTTGTACTGCGGTATTATTATGGGTGACAGTAGTATAATCCTCAGGGCTACTGCATACCTGCCCAGTCCACATAATCTGAGAGCTCTACCATGTCTTTTTTCATATATTCCATGGAGGTGCATCTCAGGTCATTCACACACACATGGACAATGGCAGATGATACTTGCAGTTGTTGTGGAGTGACCTGACTACGTATGTTATGTGTTGGATTCTGGCACCTAATAGACAGCTGACTGCTACCTCCTCCATGTTCAACCTAGTGAGTAGGAATGCCCAAGTGCAGCAGGTTACTGGGCAAAGGCACAGAGAACTGCACTTTAATCATGCCAGGAGGGGTGGTTATAACTACTAAGTACTGGAGCTAATTCCATAAGGAATGACTACTGCTGATGGCTCTCAGTTGTGCTAGAATAACTGATAAAAACTTGTTGAAGTGCAAAGCTAGTAGGCTATTTGAAGTACAGGAGAGAAAGAACAAGCAAGATCTAAGGGAAACCTGAAGGCAGACTGTCTGGCACCTGTAACAGTTAAAATCAGCTGTGCAGTTATCAGCACTTTTGACCAATTGTCAGCCCAGTAAGCTCTGTAAAACATGCAATAACTGTGTAACACTATAGTAGAAATAACTAGATAGGCAGGGGTTCTAATCTCAATACTGGCAAGTTTGTGTGGGAATCATATACTGGGTGTGTTATACCATTTTTAGTTGTGTACTACCCTGTTAACTTACCATCACCATACTTTACTAGGTCTGCTGATGCCATTCACCTTAAAAGTACCTTTGTAGTAGGTGAAATTATGTAAGCTCCATGGTGCATCTGATAACTGCATAACACTATTGTAGAAATAACTAGATAGTTACGGGTTCTAATCTCACTACTGACAACTGTGTGTGTGTGTTTGTGTGTGTGTGTGTGTGTGTGTGTGTGTGTGTGTGTGTGTGTGTGTGTGTGTGTGTGTGAGAGAGAGAGAGAGTCATATACTGTGTGTTATACCAATTTCAGTTGTGTACCACCCTGTAAACTTCCCATCACCTTACTTTACTAGGCCTGCTGATGTCATTCACCTTAGGATTACCTTGGGAGTAGGAGAAATTATGTAAGCCCTGTGGTGCATCTGATAACTGTGTAACACTATAGTAGATATAATAAGATAGGTAGGGGTTCTAATCTCACTACTTGCAACTGTTTGTGTGGGAGTTATATAATGTGTGTGTTATACCATTATGAGTTGTGCACCCCCCTGTAGAATTCCCCTCACCCTACTTTACTAGGCCTGCTGATGTCATTCACCTTAGAAGTACCTTGGGACTAGGTGAAATCATGTAAGCCCTGTGGCACATCTGATAACTGCATAACACTATGGTAGAAATAATTAAATAGGTGGGGTTCTAATCTCACTTCTGGAAACTGTTTGTGTGAGAGTCATATACTGTGTGTGTTATACCATTTTGAGTTGTGCACCACCCTGTAAACTTCCCATCACCCTACTTTACTAGGCCCGCTGATGTCATTCACCTTAGAAGTACCTTGGAACTTGGTGAAATTATGTAAACTCCGTGACACATCTGATAACTGCGTAACACTATGGTAGAAATAACTAGATAGGTATGGGTTCTAATCTCACTTCTGTCACTTCTGGCAACTGTTTGTCTGCATTTGTGTGAGAGTCATATACTGGGTATGTTATACAATTTTGAGTTGTGTACCACCCTATAAAGTTCCAACCACCCTACTTTACTAGGCCTGCTGATGTCATTCACCTTAGAAGTACCTTGGGACTATGTGAACTTATGTAAGCTCTGTGGTGCATCTGATAACTATGTAACACTCTACTAGAAATAACTAGATAGGTAGGGGTTCTAGATTCAATACTGGCAACTGTGTGTGTATGTCTTTGGGTGAAGATCATATCCTTTTTGTCTGATACCATTTTGACTTGTTTACCACCTCCCAATGGCATCACTTTATACATTGTGGGAACGGCATCTGTCTCACATGCAGCATGTTAAACCATTGTGCACACCATACCATTCCTCTGTACAGATGTCTATGGAATATCTAGATGTTTGCAAACTATATGTGGTCTGTGTCCCTTACCAATCCCCATGTATGTGATATTGTTGCCAAATCGGCCACAGTGAGTGCAGTGACACACATGCCAGCATCAGGCATCATACCTGACTGAAACATCATGCTGATACGACATCTGCTACACTATCACTTGTCTAGGCCTGTAGGAGTAATACATGAATCCACATCCTATTTCTGGTGGATTATCTCACCATCCTTGAAGGCATTCAGAACATTACATGTTGTAAGAGGTGGTGTGTTATGTCCCATGCATATAATCTATGTGGGACATGTCATGTGTATGTAGTAGTACAGCACATCAAGGTGGAAATGTAGGTTTACTAATCTGTCTATTGCCAACTGTGTTTATGTTACTGTGTGCACATCCCCTGTGTCAGTCCTTACTGTATGCATGCAAAGCATATCCAATTTTGTCTCCCTGTTCCACCCGGTGAACTCAGGAATACATACCATAAACCTGTCATACACAGTATCATGCATGCCCTCATCAACTACATCAGGGTTAAGTGTATGGGAAATAAATGGCAGGGCCAACATGTGTTTTCAGGTGACTTTGTTGCAGTTAATGTAATGGCTATGCTTCTGAGGGACCTGCTGACAGTACTGCAATAACCTGTTCTGTATGTATGAGCCTGTGGTACTACACAACACAACACTGAGCTGACAAGTCTGAAGGCTACCTGTCTGTGACAAGGGGTATGTATGCAAGGTCACACTGTCTGACAACAGTGTCTCTCACACACTGTTGCATGCATACACACCTGGTACATATACATATAAAGCTGTACCTTGCCTATGACATGGTCGGTGTATTCCCACTCTGCCATACTCCCTCTTGGGAATGTCTGCAGGGCCACAGCCTGCAGACACACAGACACCTAGAGCACAAACAGAATACAGCATGTCAGACTACATTCAATCAGTGGTACTAACAGCAATAATGCATCCTGGCTAATAAGATACATATACCTGTATATGTACCCATAACAAATGCAAGCAGACAGCACTGTACATAGCATTACATAGCTACACTGTACTATATTCACCTGGTGCATCAGACCCATATTAGCATGTCCCTGCATCAATGGTATGGACTTTTGGTCTCATTAAAAATGGATTGTTTTTACATATTCAAACTTTTGGTCTCATTAAAAATGGATTGTTTTTACATATTCTAACTGGCGTCCTGGATTCCTGGTTCATTTGGATTTATTCTACTGGTCTTTTCAGTTTATTTTTGTGACTTGTATCAATGGTATGGATGACAGGGATGTGGCACAGGTATCATCATATGCACAGGGTGCGGTGTGGGTTTGCCAGAGGCCTAGGCTGGGCCATACGGTTGAGAGAGAGAGAAGGCTGGATGATATGGATATGGTGAATTAGGAAGTGCAACAGATTATCACAGAGGAAGTAATGATAGCTATGAAGAGGTTTAAGAATGGAAAGGCTATTGGTCCAGATGACATACCTGTGGGAGCATGGAGGTGTTTAAGAGAAATCGCAGTGGTCTTTTTAACCAGATTGTTTACTGTAATATTGGAAAGTGAGAGGATGCATGAGGAGTGGATAAAATGTGTTTGAGTACTGATTATGAGAATAAGGGTGGTGTGCAAAGCTGTAGTAACTACAGAAGAATAACACTGATCAATCACAGCATGAGGTAATGGTAAAGGGTGGTTGAAGCTAGGTTAGTAAGAGAGGTGAGGATTATTGATCACAATATGGTTTCATACTATGAAAGAGCAGTACAAATATGATGTTTATTCTGAGAGTGTTGATGGAGACATACAGAGAAGGTCGGAAGTAACTGTGTTGCGTCTTTGTGGACTTAGAGACAGCATATGACAAGATGCCTAGAGAGGAGTTGTGGCATTGTATGAGGAGGTCAGGAGTGGTGCAGGAATCCGTAAGAATGCTACAGGATATGTACAAGGCTAATGTGACAATGGTGAGTTCTGAGTTGGGAGTGACAGGTGCATTTAAGGTGGAGGTGGGACTACATCAGGGATCAGCTATGAGCCCTTTCTTATTTGCAGTGGTGATGGACAGGCTGACAGACATGATCAGACAGGAGTCCCCATAGACTGTGCTGTTTGCACATGACATTATGGTCTGTAGTGAGAGTAGGAAACAGGTTGAGGAGACCCTGGAGATGTGGAGGTATGGTTTAGAAAGGGGATGAATGATAGTCAGCAGGACTAAGACAGAATATATGTGTGTGAGTGGGAGGGAGGATAGAGGAATGGTGAGAATGCAGGGAGTACAGTTTGCAAATGTGGATAGGTTTAAATACTTGGGAACAACAGTTCAGAGTAATGGCGAATGTGGTGGAGAGGTGGAGAAGAGAGTACAGGGAGGATGCAGGTGGTGGAGAAGAGTGTCAGGAGTGATTTGTGACAGACAAGTACCATTAAGAGTCATAGGGAAGTTCTACAAGAGGGTAATGAGGCCAGCTATGTTATATAGGTTGGAGGCATTGGCACTGAAAAAAAGGCACGAGTCAGAACTGGATGTAGCAGAGTTAATGATGTTAAGATTTGCACTGGGTGTGATGAGGGTGGACAGGATTAGGAATATGTATGTTAGGGGGTCAGCCCAGCTTGGACAGCTTGGGGACAAAGCCAGAGAGTGGCAGGATTATGTCGGTTTGGACATGTGATGAGGAGGTATGCTGAGTATATTTGGGAAAGGATATGGCTGCCAGATAAGAGAAAATAAGGTGTATGCATGTGGTGATAGCAGATATGCAGGTGATTGGTGTGACACAGCAAGATGCAGAGGACTGGAAGATGTAGAGGTGGATGATCTGCTGTGGTGACCCCTACAAGGAACAGCCAAAAGAAAGAGAAGGTGATGTTGTAATGTCAGTGTTCACAGGTTTCCAATTATTTGCCAGACATAACACAACTCGATGGAATAACTACAAATATGAGGCATACATATGGTCAGTGTACATAACACTGGACAGTTGAATGGTATGAGCTCGGTATATCACATGCAGTTCAACACACACAGCTGCAACAGTATTTCAGTATGCAAACACCCTGTATATGTCCATCACATTTCTGAGACAAACGTGTATATCATATTTGTATTCACAATTAGCATATGGATATCTTCAACATCTCAGTGGCTGGTCTAGCAGTGTCACAGTCAGTATTGTTCAACACATACTCCATTAGTAGTCATATGTGAGCCATCCTTTCCTGGGGTGACTCAGAGCCCTAAGCTGTGTTCTATGTCACTGCAGACAGACACAGATGCTATGGCCCTAGGTTCTGATCAGCAATATATCAGTACAGCATGTGTTGATGAGATATAATATTTGTTGAACTTCCTATTTTCCATGTTTACATATCCCCTACTACATTCCATTACATGCTTAATTGTTTGAGATACCTATTTTTTTTTTTTTGGTTTGGTTGGTATAATCCTTCACTTTCAGTGTGTATGTGTGTGTGTGTTTGTTTTTCTTTCTCTCTCTCTGAGAAAGATGTAGGATATACATCTGTTTTGCATAGGCAGAGGCTTGCCTTTTGAAGGTAATGCTCATAAGCAGCTGATGGCTTGTGCACCAGTTGGAGTCCCCCACTTGCTAATTACATGTAGAACAGCTGTGGTATAATTCCTATACCTGATAGCATGGAAACACACTCCTATAACTGAGTACTTCATGTGGGCATTGCCCCTTTTCCTTGCCTGTGACAAGGACTTCATGGAGGTGTGTGACAAACAGTATCACAGAGGGTAGTTGGAAATACCTCTTACAGCAAACATTGTGGAAACAGCCCAACAAACTAGGGAAGAATGTTCCAGACATAGGGACAGAATGTAAGTATTGCCATTATACAGCTGTAGTAATGCTAGTTTGACAGGGTTGTGTGGATATGGCTGCTCTGCATGATTTTAAGTCTGACAGTATTATGTGGTTGACATAACTCTCGGCTGTAGGGCTATCCGCAGACTGGCCAGAGTTTGGACTCTTATATATCCACAAACACTCGAAAAACGATAATTCACAAACACATTCCAAGCACTTTACCAGTATTCTTTATTAACGATCTGGTACCTCGGCCTTTCGCCTTCAAAGGATCATAAAACGTGTGTATTAACAAAGGTATATATACACATACACACATAAAGTGATACTAGTTAACACAGGCATCTGATGTCAATTAATTAATCAAATGCTGAAATGATCACACTATTTAAAGTGACACTAACAATAAATTCAAAGTAGAAACAATATACAATAAAATATCACTAAATAAATAAATAAATGTAAACTCCATCTATAACATTAATAATAGTATAATGTTAATAATTATTCTATAAACTAAATACTTAATTCCAAATTAAGTCCATCAGGCTTCAGGGTTTTAAACTTTAAGATCATTTTAGTTTCTAATTCAAGTAATTTTTGAATATAATTTCCCCCACCTTCAGAACAAAATGGCTTGCCCGAAATACAAAATTTTAAACTATTCGGGCAACCACCATGTTTATCAAGAAAATGTTTGGCCACAGGGCTAACTTCATTATGATTTCTAATATATCTTAAATGCTCCAGGATGCGAATTCGAACCATCCTTTTAGTTTGTCCTATGTACCATATATCTACACATGAGCAACTTAGGATATATACTACTCCCACCGATCTACAATTGAAATAGAATCTAGGAGAAAATGGAATACCATTAATCCTATTTATATCAATGGCCTTCTCACAAAGGCTGCAGTGACCACAGGGATGTGTACCTAATGGAAGATTCAGTCTCTCACCTCTTTTCAAAAAGTTATAATTTAATAACTCATTTAAATTCTTCCCCCTCTTATAGGAAAAAATTATATGTTTGGGAAACAGATGACCTATGTTCTCATCCTCACTAATTAGATACCAATATTTCCTCACCAACTTCACTAGTTCATCAGATAAAGGGGAGAATTTGGTAACAAAAAATAATTTATCCTCATTTTTACTTTCTATGTTCTTAAATACTATAGGATTAAGTTTATCCGAATTATTCCCAATATTTCGATGTTCATTATAATTAGCAATACCAAGTACTTTATTTTTGCACATTAATAAATGATCTTTATTATAACCCCTCCTTTTTAACCTCAACTCAACATTGTTTAATTCTCTGTACCTCTCATTCTCATCACTGGTATGGTCAAAAATTCTTTTAAATTCACCTAAAGGTAGTGAATGCACTAAGTGTCCAGGATGCATGCTATTCGGATGCAAAAACATATTAACAGAGGTATCTTTCCTAAACGGCCTATAGCCAATATAGTCCTCATTGTGATACAATGTTATATCTAAGAAGTTGATCTTCTCCCTATTATACTCAAAAGAGAAGGTTAATCCATGTTCATTGTTATTCAAAATTTCAAAAAATTCAAGAAATTCAAGGATATCACCCCTACATATCAAAAAAAGATCATCAATAAACCGCTTGTATACTATGACATTCTTTTTGTAAAAGGAAGTGGGATAGATATATTGTCTTTCAAAAAAACCCATATACATAATGGCATATGAGGGCGCAAATGCAGCCCCCATAGCCGTTCCTTTCAGTTGCAAAAAGAATTCATTATTAAAGCAAAAATAGTTATGGGTAAGGCAAAATTCTAATATTTTAATCAAAAACATAGTTCTAGGTCCATCACCCAACATTTCCATTACCGCTTCCAACCCCCATCTTCTGTTAATATTAGTATATAATGACTTTACATCAATAGTCACCCAATAGTAGTCATTACACCATTTTACCTGAGAAAGCTCGTGTATTAAATCTTGAGTGTTATAAATATGTGCTGTCACTTTTTGTAAATGTTTTTTAAGATTAAAATCCAAGAAGATGTTAACATTATTCAAAAAAGAACCTATTCCTGACACTATTGGCCTACCTGGAGGTTTTTCTAAACATTTATGCACTTTAGGTAAGGCATAAAAAATAGGTGTCAGTGGTTTCTTAATAAACAATTTACAAACATCATTATGGCTAAAAAAGCCAAGATGTTCCCCTCGTTCTAATAAATTTAACAACTCAGTGTTGAATTCTATTATAGGATCCTTAGCTAAACGTTTATATTCAACCTCATTATTAAGTAAATCATTTACCATTTCACAATAATTAGATTTATGTGAAATGACCCAATTACCACCTTTGTCTGCACACTTAAAAATAAATTCCCTTTTAATTTTTATCATACTTTTCAGGGCCATCCATTCACTTTTATTCAAGTTATATTGTTTTTGATTCTTATAAAACTTCTCCATTATTAACGTCATTTCTTTAAATATAACCTTGAAAAAGGTGGCAATAGCGGGTACCTTAATATTAGGTGTAAATTTACTATCAGAAGTTAAATATGGAAGTAACAATTTCCCATATCCTGTATTATAGCTTTCAACATTTTCAATATTCTCTACATTAACCACATTTTCATCTTCAAAATCAAAGTCAGCATTTTCATAATCATAAACAGATAAATTTAGTAATTCATCATCATCATCACATTCAAGATTGTTATCACTAAATAAATTATTCACAGAATCAACATTACAATTCTGAAAATATACTTTCAAGTACAATTTTCTGATAAACATTTTCAACTCCATGTACAAATCACCAAGTGAGGGAAAATAAGTAGGTACAAATTTACTGCCTCTAAGCAGCACAGACTTCATATCATCACTAATAACCAAATTAGATAAATTAATTAAACATAAAGTCCGTTCATCCTGTGCACTCACATGTTCATTCCTTGAAACGATTTCTGCCCTTTCTACCATTCCTTCCTCGACCCGATTTATTGGTCTAAAAGGAATTATCAGTTTTTAAAGGATTAGAAGGACCATTTGCACCCTCATTTCCAGCATTATCATTGTTAATAAAGCCAGCAAATGTCACATTTTTAACACCAAAGTTATTTCATTCTCGTTCTCCCGAGGACGCTGAAATGCTTCGTCGTTTCTGTGAGCTTCTCCTGACCTTTGATCTACTACGCGTCACCTCACGTTGCCATGAGAACAGGACGCCGGTTTCATAGTCTTTCATATCTCGCAACAGTTTGTTTCTTTTCCGTTGTAAAATATCAGTCTCTAACTTAGAGATTTTTTCATTAATTTTAGAAAATTGCATCCTGAAACAGGACTCCTCCACCACCTCGTCCTGCAGATGCAAAATTTCACTTTTAAGTTTGTCATGTGCTCTCTGGTTCCGTTTTATTAAAATACGGAGCCATTTATTAGTAGACTCCAAAGAAGCCTGTTTCCATTCATCCAGCAAATCATGTTCCTCCTCAGAAAAATCAGTAGCAGGGAGTTTATCAATACGTAAGCCTCTAGGTGTTAGATTTAAATTGATATACTTTTCCAAGAGGCATGTATCAAGGAATAAGGCAATTTCTTTTGTCATGAGTCTATCCAGTAATACAAAACGATCATCTACCTGGCTGTTTCCACCAACATTCCATGGATCCGTATTAATGAACTTTCTTTCTCGTTCATTGACCATATCAGCAAAAAAGATTGCTCCTGGCATAATATTCTGCCCCGAAGCTCCACTTGCCTGAGTCATTTCTCAGTGGTAAGTGTTTGGATAACGAACAGCAAAATATCCACAAACACTCGAAAAACGATAATTCACAAACACATTCTAAGCACTTTACCAGTATTCTTTATTAACGATCTGGTACATTGGCCTATCACCTTCAAAGGATCATAAAAAGTGTGTATTAACAAAGGTATATATACACATACACACATAAAGTGATACTAGTTAACACAGGCATCTGATGTCAATTAATTAATCAAATGCTGAAATGATCACACTATTTAAAGTGACACTAACAATAAATTCAAAGTAGAAACAATATACAATAAAATGTCACTAAATAAATAAATAAATAAATGTAAACTCCATCTATAACATTAATAACAGTATAATGTTAATAATTATTCTATAAACTAAATACTTAATTCCAAATTAAGTCCATCAGGCTTCAGGGTTTTAAACTCTTATATTTGGTGTGTTACTCACACATTTTGTGCCCTTGGAAATTCAGTAGCATACTCTGAGGATTGCAGTCAGTAAATGGTAACATCCATGTGTGTTTCTGACTTCATATCCCTCAGAACAGATACGTTACAACAAACCATGTTACACCAGCAACTTCCTCAGTTTATAACAGCAATATGTTAATAATGCCCCTGTGTTTGGGCTTCTGCCCCCCAAGTATGTCAGGTTTTATCCAGATGTCAAGCAGTAAGAGGTGGATATTTATGGTTTATTATATAATGACTTCATTCCTGATATCATCCCAGTGATGTATCAGACTGACAGACATGTTATCTGTAGGATTCCTTATATATGAGGGGAAAGTCTGGACATTCTGTGGGACTATGTAGAGCTGAGAGGTCTGAGTATTTCTGGTGATTGTTGACAGACTGTCAGGATTGTGTAGCAATGTATTGTGAATGTGTTATTTGGCTTGTGCAGGGAAGGGGGTAGATGTAAGTGTTATGGGTCCTTTTCTATCTGACTTTGCATGCTGCTCCTATTTCTGGTTATCTATTATCTGTATATGTTTGTAGGGGCAGACTGAGACATGTCCCATACCATAGTCAGGCATCAGACTACACTGTGAATTGGGCCAGTATTTGTAGGGGTAGTGTGTGAGTGGCAAACATGTTGAGATGTTTTTGTTCACACAGTACTTATACTATACTGTTCCTTTGGCTTACTGGTATATCATTGTGACTGTGGTTGAATTGTATGTGGGTGTGCATTTTCACACCGGTGTCTGTTTTTTAGTCATGTGACATCCCTGTAGTGCCTGATATATTTTCCAATACCTGCGTAATTCAACCCTAGCATATTTGAGTTAGTGTTGTGTCAGTCTGACTGTAGTTTGGACACTGCTTGCTGACATGCTTAGCAGCTGAGTGTAGTTTCCCTAATCTGATATTATGTCCAGATATTTGTAGGACATAGTGTTGCCTGGCCCCCATAAGTGCTGTGTATTTCTGGCACATCAATGGGATGATGTGAGGATTTCAGTCACTAACTAGTGGGAGGTAATTTAGTGTTGGACTTGTGCTATTTCAGTCACGATATGTTAAGAAAGACATGAGTGTGCTACTGCAGCAACTGTGTCGACTTATCTACTCCAGTATTTCAGATATGTCCCTATTTCCATGGCTTTCTCCCTTCACTTTGTCAGGCCTGGCCCAGGTTTGTTGCATTAAGGGGTTCTGAGCCTACCTCGGTACTGTATGGATTGTTGCAGTATGTCCAGGTTTATTGCTCATTTTTTTGGTCTGTTCCACAGTTGCATTATTTTCATATCTCTGGTAAATCACTGCAAGAATCTGAGGACTTCTGACAGTAAATGATGACATACATTTCAGTTTCAGAACTCACATCCTTCAGAACATGTAAGATGAAACAAACCCTGTCACTCTGGCAACATTCTACATTTATAAGAGCGATATTTGAAATATGTCCCTAATTTTATCCCATTGCCCCTCCCCCATTTGGACAGCCTTGGGTCAGATTTCTTGCAGTAAGGAGTTGGTAGGTATGGTTCTGAGGTATGACTCAGCTACATGTTATGAGTGTGTATATATATATATATATATATAGAGAGAGAGAGAGAGAGAGAGAGAGAGAGAGAGAGATACATATATATTTATTTCTATATATTTATAGTTTCTTTTTATATATATATATATATATATATATATATATATATATATATATATATATACACATATATATATATATATATATATATATATATATATATATATATATATAAAATATATATTTTATATGTATATCACTATTTATATTAAGTATATATTTGTCCATATATATGCATCTCCATACATATATACATGTTTAGAAGTATAAATATGAGGCCTGACTGATTCTACAGAATCTTTTCCCTACTGTTGAATGAGCATATGTTGGAAAAAGCATCAGCCATCCCTACAGCTGCATTGTGTAGTGGTACATTGCTCTGACTATGGCGTGCAGGGCTCTGGGTTCAAGACCTAGCAGAGTTGGTAATTTTGTTGCTCTTACTCCCACTTATACCTGTACTAATTCTTTAAAAGAAAAGAGAAAGGAGTGATAAGAAAGTGGTTGAAAAGGGGCACACAGAGGGAATAACAATATGGAAGATAGCTACAGATGTGCAGGACAGGTGTACAGAAGGTCCATAGCTGTCCATTTCTTATACAGCAACAGCTGTGCATTTGTACAGACTTTGGAGGTGAATTTGGACAATCAAACCCCAGAGAGAAGGGTGAAGACAACATAAATGTGTTGTTAAATCTGCTTAGCATAGCTGAGCATTGCTAACCATTGCTCACATAATATACCACACTAATGACTTCATTTATTAAGTGTATATGATTTCCCTTGCATGACATGGCTGTATGTGCTTTCATTACAATAGCAAGGGGTGTAACTATACTGTATGGGACATGTATACATTGGTGTTTTCACATGTTTTATGCACTCACACATCCATTTTACACCAGCTACTCTACCCTGGGTGACATAAATAACTTACCACATATTTTAATGTGAACATAGCACTTTTAACACTGCTTTTCCATGTAAATTTTGACTGCCTGTTGTATTACTTGAACCGTGTAAACCTACATGCAAAGCTGGGATTCTGACCACTACACTATCTTGGGTTGGGGATTTGAGCTATATATTTTTATTTATTGCCTATTGGATATTAATATTATATTACTATATTAAATGGAGAGTATTGCAGTTTTCAGCCATGTCATTGAGGACTGCTGATATGACATTATGGCATACATTTCAGTTTCAGACTTGTATCCTTCTGAACATT
This sequence comes from Protopterus annectens, assembly GCF_019279795.1. Lineage (NCBI taxonomy): Eukaryota > Metazoa > Chordata > Ceratodontiformes > Protopteridae > Protopterus > Protopterus annectens. The sequence goes on from NC_056731.1 coordinate 1,907,202,546, forward strand.
AATGCTAATGCATAACCTGTTTTCTATCAACTGTCTGTCCTCTGTGCAGATGGTATGACACCAGTGATCAGGCTGTGGTTGACTACACTGCAGAATGGGTCTGAGAGCCCATGCCTGTGTTCATGTTGGATGCAGCCAGGAATGGTATCAGGCCTATGGTGACCTCTATGTGTTGCCTTTCAGAGTGCATTACAGACCTGCTTCCTGATCATGAGGGGAGGGGGGCAGGTGCTGTACATGCACATGTGTACCTATGGGGACAGGAGAGTGATGTTTACACTTCACCTGTCTCAGATGGTTGCCTATATCCATGGCATATGTGTATGTGGTGTTATTGACCACCACTGCAGAGCAGATATGTGTGTTGCTTCTGGAATTGCAGACACACATCTGGAAGGCCTAGTGATTGGCTGTAGTGGATGTCTCCAGTTTGCACTCAAAGACAGCCTCAGGATACATCACCTGTGACCTTATTTGCTTGTGCAGAACAAGGTGACATGGCTATCAATGAGGCACTTGTTCCTTCTTGGCCCATCCTGCTATTATTTTCACCTATGATGGTAGTTGTCTGTTGCTGCTGTCCACCACAGGTGTTCAGCCTACCTTGAGTGGGTTGATGTTGTCCTGCCTGGTATTGTTGAGGCCATAAAGCTATGTAGGTGCCCACATAGTATTGTGGTGTGGGCCTGGACACTGCTGTTAGTCCCAACATATGGGACGCCATTTTTCTTGCCTGTGCGGGGGACATTATGGAGGTGTGGGGGCTACAGATAAGTGGAAATACCTCACAGGACATGTGGAGACAGGCCAACAACATGGGGGGCAAAGCTTCAGAATTGGGTACAGATTGTATTTCATTAGTGCTATTATACACATGCAGGGTTGCTAGATTGACAGGGTTAGTTTGGACATTTTATTTTATTTATTTATTTTTACATTTGTTAACCGGGTTAGTCTGTGTGGGTTCTTAGAAGCCCTTTTTCAGCAGAGACCCGAGGAGAAAAGCTACCAAAAACAAAAAAGTTTTAAGTAAACAAATAGTAAGAACAAAGATAAACACAGATCACATTTTAAATATGCATACTTCTGAAGTAATTACATAACATGCAATAAAGGAATATACAGAATGGATGGAAATACAGTACAATACATATATGGAAATTTTCACGTAGTATGGCAAGAAACTAAGACATATGGTAAGACTAAGGTCAATACATTGCTGAACCAAGGTACTAGGCATGAAGTAAGTAAATATACAGATAAAGTTATGTGAACTTTGGAAGTTAATAAATAAATTAAAGAACAGTAATAAGGGATTATGGGAACTGAGTGTAACATGAGCTAACTAGTATGGAATATGTGACTTGACATGTGACAATGATATGCCTATGACATACCTCTCAACTGGCATGTTGTCCACAGACTGGCTAGATGTTTGCCTGTTATGCTTTGTCTGTTCCTCGAACAATGTCTGTTTTTTGTGGGGTTGGTAGGATAATGTGAGGATTGTAGTCAAAAACTGTTGACATCCATTGGTGTTCCACATATCATATCCTTCAGGGATGTTATGTTACAACAACACGTTTAACACCAGCTACTGTTTCAGTTTGTAGCACCATTTAGTGTGATATGTCCCTCTTTCTAGACCCCTGTCCCACAAGTACATCATGCATTGTCCAGATGTCCTGCACTACAAGGTGCAGAGGTATGGTATATCATTAATTACCAACTGCACTCCAGTTATCATGCCAGTGACCTGGCAGACTCCTGGCCATGGTATGCACTGGTGGCCAGGATTATGGTTCCACACCCTGATAAATCGGTGGACATCTGTACATATGACAGTTATGTCTGTCTGGCCATTGTGAACAGACTGCCAAGATTGTGTAGCAGTGTTGTGTGTAGATGTTTGTTGGTCTGAGTAGGGAGAGTAGAAGTTGTGATTGCCATACATCCTTTACCTATCTGACTCTGCATGATGCTACAGCTGCTGGCAGTCTATCGTGTCTGTATGCTTGTAGGGGCTGACTGAAATGTCCTGTAACACCTCAGGATTCCCAGTACACTGTGAACTGGGCCAGCATATGTTGGTGCAGCATGTGACTGGCAATCAGGATATGTTTGTTCAGACAGTCGTTCTACTCTAGAGTTCATTTTGTGTACTGGTATGTTGTTGTGACTGTGTTGCAAATGTTTTTGGGTGGACATTTTTGCACCACTCTCCACTTTTCACTACAGTTCTGTCCCTGTAGTGCATGCTATATTTGAATATACATGGGTAATTTCCCAGAGGTGATGTGGTGGAGTGTCATGTGGTCTTACTGTACTTCATAAGGTGCTGGGTGACATGTCTGACAGCTGTCTGGGGATTTCCATTCTGTTACATCACTGCGGTCATACCTCTACACTGTCCAGAGGCCTAAAACCCTGTCCAGATGCATGGTTCATATGTTTGGTCTGTTTCCCAGACAGTTTTTGTCCTTGGCTAATCGGTAGGATACTCTGGGGAATGCAGTCAGTAAATGCTAACATCCATTGGTGTTACTGACTTCATATCCCACAAAAAAAGATATGTTACAACAAAGCCAGTGACACCAGCAACTGTCTACATTTATCACAGCAATATGTCTAATATACCCCTGTGTTTGGGCCTCTGTCCCTCAATTATGTCAGTCTTTGTCCAGATGTCATGCACTAAGGGGTTCATAGGTATGTAGTATCATTATTTATTGCATTCATTCCTGCTACCATCCCAGTAATGTCATAGACTGCCAGACATGTAACAAGGAAGCGGCAATATATATGAGTCCTGTGCCTATACATTCTCTGGGAAACTGTGCATTTGAGAGGTCTGTGCATGTCTGCCCATTGTTAAAAGACTGTCAGGACTATGTAGCAGTGTAGTGTGTACATGTTATTTGGGCTGTGTAGGGAGGGAGTACATGTGAGTGTCATGGGCCCTTTCTATCTGACTGTGCATGCTGCTCCAGTTTCTGGTCCCCTATCATCTGTATATGTTTGTACATGCAGACTGTGACATGCCCTGTAACACCTCATGATTCCCACTACATTGTGACTTGGGGCAGTACATCTAGGGGTAATGTGTGAGTGGCAAATGGGATTTTGTTGCTCACACAGTCATTATACTGTAGTGTTCAGTTTGCTTACTGGTATGTCACTGTGCCTGTGGTGCAATTTTTTGGGGGTATGCACTTTCACACCAGTGTCTCTTTTCCAGTAGTTTTACATCCTTGTAGTGCCCATTATATTTTCTAATGCATGAGTACAGCCCCAGAGTTGGACTTGGGTAGTGTTATGTCAGTCTGATTGTAGTCTGAGCTTCGTGAGTCCCAGGGTAAGACTTCACACATTGTGATTGCTTAGAATATGGCACTTCTAGTATGATATATTCTGATGTTCATATTGCCCGTGTACAGAGTGGAGACTCAGTCCTGACTATTGCACATTCAGGAATTAATAACGTAAGAAATCAGGCTAACTGTACCAGTTATTGAAGCAATTTGCCAGTGATTACTGTAACTGATACTTCACAGCAAGTAGCATATTGATCTGATTATTCACTGTCATGTCTGGTATTCAAGTTCAGCAGCCTTATGGATAGAGGGAAGAAGCTCCTGTTCATTCTAGATGTTTTGCAGTGTAGGCTGTGATACTGACTGCCCAAGAAAAGATGGAAGTATATGCCATGGGCAGGGTGAGTGGGAACATCGATTATCTTCCTAGCCCTTCCCACACACTGAGTCTCGTGTGGATCATCCATGGATGGGAGTGAGGAACCAATGACTTTTTCCGCTGTCCTCACTACCCTCAGGAGACCCTTGTGGTCAAATGTTTTGCAGTTAGCATACCAGACTATAATGAATTTTGAGAGGATGCTCTTGATGGTGCCCCTGTAGAATGCTTTGAGGATAGACTGAAACAGGTTTGCTTTCCTCATTTTCCATAGGAAGTGCAGACATTGTTGTGCTTTCTTCACTGTGTGGTTAATATGAGTCAACCAGGATAGGTCATCTCAGATGTACACCCCTAGGAACTTGGTGTTTTTGACTGTTTCCACTGCTACCCCCTTCATTTCCAAAGGTAGATGTATCTCCTGAGTCCTCCTGAAGTCCACTATTAATTCTTTGGTCTTGCTTATATTTAAGGCCAGATTGTTGCTATCGCAGCAGCCTATCAGATGCTCCACTTCATCCCTGTAGGCTCTTTCTTACCATTTCTGGCAAGACCTATGACATTGGTATCATCTGCGAACTTGATGATTTGGTTGGATTCATACTTGACCATGCAGTCACATGTCAGCAAAGTGAACAGCAGAGGACTCAGGACGCAGCCCTGAGGGACACCTGTGCTCAGTGTAATATTGATTGAACTGCTATTTCTCACACATACTTTTAGGGTCTGTTGATGAGAAAGTCCAGTATCCAGTTACATAGGGGGTTGTTGATACCTAGCTGGATCAGCTTCGATATCAGATTTTGGGGGATGACAGTGTTAAAGGTGGAACTAAAATCAATGAACAGCATTCTGACATAGCAATTCTTGTTCTCTAGATGTGCCAAGGATTCATAAAGTGCTATAGCTATTGCATCAGCTGTGCAGTAGTTAAATCTATAAGCAAAATATAATGTATCCAGTGTTGCAGGTAGGATTGAAGAGATATGGTTCTTGATCAACCTCTCAAAACACTTCATTACTGTTAATGTAAGATTAACTGACCAGTAATCATTTAGGCTTGTCGGTTGGGATTTCTTGGGTAAAGGAATGATTGTCATATTTTGAAGCAACTGTGTACAATGGCTAGTTGCAGGGATGTGTTGAATATATCTGTTAGTACAGTGGACAGTTGGGTAGCACAGTCTCTTAGAACCCTTCCCATAATATTATCAGACCCACCTGCTTGTCTTGGGTTTACTCGCCTCGGGGTCTTCAGAACATCAGATGTTCTTAGACATACCACCTCCTCATTCTGTTCAACAGGAAGCTTATTTTGCACTGTGTTGTTGTCCATATCAAATCTGCTGAAGTAGGTGTTTATTTGTTCAGAAATTCTGTGTTGTTATCACATGGGGAGGATGCAGGCCTGTAGTCAATTATGGCTTGTATGCCTTGCCAGAGATGTCTGGGGTCTCTTTGGTCAGAGAAGTGTTCCTGAATTTTACGTCCGTAGGTCCTCTTAGTTTCCTTTATATTTTTACTTAGAGTTGCTCTGGCCTCTCTTAGGACATCCTTGTCTTTTGATTTAAATGCAGCAGAGAAATATAGCACAATAACATGCACATCATATCAGGATCATAGGCAGCTCCACAATGGCTACTAGTTTAATACTGCCCCATGCACTGAGGGAAAACTGTTTTAGGTTTTTATAGGCATGATCAGTCTAGCATCAGTCATATCACACACATAGACTAATTCTTTTCACAAAGCTAGTGTTATGGAAATGGATTTAAAGTCACAGGAATAGCCTGAGGAGAACTATAGAATACTTACATATGAATGGCATTGTGTTGGTAGTTAAATAAAGATTATAGACGTGTAATAGTCTGGAGAGAATGTGCTTGCTGGTCATTTTGATGAGCTATGAGAGAAGCCATCTGATCTTGGTGTACTGTCTATCTGCTCCTATTGTTCCATATTTCTCATGCTCTTGTTGGGGAGTGATGTCCCCACAAATTATCACATTAATAACACTGTCTTAAGCATGCAATCATTTGTGAAAGACTTGAGCACCCAGGTTGATAACAAACTGATTTTTGACCACCATATTACCTCTGTTGTATGGAAAACTTTTTACATGGCCAACCTCATTAGTAAGGGTATCTCATCTCATCAAGGGACAAGGAGGTCATAACATCCCTGTATTCTTCCCTTATTAGACCCATTATTAAGTACAATGCCCCTTTCAGCATGTACATTACATAGCACATGCAGCAGCTGGAGAGACCACAGAGGTTCCTTACTAGGAGAATCAAGGGCCTCAAACATCTACCCTACACAGATAGGCTAAAAGACTTGTCCCTCTACTCAGTCTCATATAGACTCCTCGGAAGTGACATCTGTCTGGCATACAAAGCAATCTTAGACCCTGCCTTGATGAGACTGCTGCATATCCACAAGTCTAGCTCCACTCGAGTAAATCGCACGTGCAATCTCAACCTGGTCTGTGACATCAATAGGACTTGTTGGCAGGACAGCTTTGTGTCCCAGAGACTTCCCTTTCTGTGGAATAGATACTCTCTCCATGTCAAGCAGAATACCTCATTAACCCTTTTAAAGTGAAAACTGGATAACTGGATTAGGAACAGAAAATACACCCCTGGGATTCCACCTATATCCCTGCTAAACAGGGGCAACAGGTGCAAACTTGTCAGAACATGGGCTAAATTCTTGGCTAGGCTTGTAAAGGCCTCAGAGCCAATAGCCTAGTGACTTCCTATGATCCTATGTGCTATCAAGACCACTGCTTGATTAAGCTGACTTGTCCAGTACCAGTGAATCATATTATCATAATTAATCATAAGTGCATTCATCACATAAAATCAGCCATTATAGTAATTTCTTCTATTTTATTAAACGGCTGATTCACTGAGTAATTCAAAATGTAAAACAAATAACAATGAACAAATATTGAGTCGTCATAAATAATACAGTGAAAAGACAACACAGTTTAAATACAATCATAAACTAAGACTAGAAAAAAAAACATTAAAATTCAATCTAGGATTTAAAAAAAAAATTAGAAAAGATAATATTTATGGCCCTAAGACATAAGACTTCAGAGTCTCGGGCCCAAATCAGGAAAGGTAGTTGATTCCACAGAATAAGGCCAATATATACAAATGAGCATCTGTCAAGTGTCTGTAACCTAATTCTAGTAATAACTAGCAGTTCCTCAGCTTACAGTCTGACTGCCCCTACTGTTATATAGAGTACAAAAGGCTCTTTTTTACTAGCTGGAACCACACTGTGCAGGGCTGAGACATCTTAAAAATTAACCAAGCTACCACTAGTAATCAAGGAAGCAAACTCAGATCACACCCTGACCCCATGCACAAAATGGGAAAAGGTGTTGAGGATGGATGGATGGATGGATGGATGGATGGATGGATGGATGGATGGATGGAAGGATGGATGGATGGAGAAGGCTTGCAGAACTGTTGCAGAGGAATTCTGCACATACTATAAGTAGTCAGTGTCAGATTCCAAAAGTCCCTGCAACAGAGTGCTTCTGAATTACAGCCGTGATAGTAATAGCATATGAATGATTGATACCTGATCCAAAGATGGAATAAGGTATTTAATTGGGTCTATATTATTCAAATGAAAACTCACTTCAGCGAAACCCGTTTGAGCAACACATATTGAACGAATGTCTCAAATAATGAAGAACAAAAATAGAAAACCTAACACACGAAAACTATCACTATTTTATGCAGGGGAGGCAAGCCCCCCTGCACCCCCCATACCCCCCCTACTTAAATATACCAACTCCAAGATCACACTCCACTGAAGTAAAGGGAAGAATTCCCTATGGCGATCTCCGTTCACTTTTGTGATATTCGCACAATATGTGTCGCTCAAACGGGTTTCGCTGAAGTGAGTTTTTGTTCGAATAATATAGACCCATTTAATCGGGGTGATATTTATTTATTTTTTATTTTATTTATTTATCATTTGTTGACTGGGAAAGTCTGACTAGGTTGCACAGAGCCTGTTTTCAGCGAGGCCCGGGGAGAAATGCTCCAGATGCATGTCTTTGGAATGTGGGAGGAAACCGGAGTACCCGGAGGAAACCCACGCGAACACAGGGAGAACATGCAAACTCCACACAGAAGGCACCCCAGCCAGGAATCGAACCGGAGAACCTCTTGCTGTGAGGCGACAACGTTAACCGCTGCACCACTGTGCCGCCAATATGATTCAGATCATTATGAAGACGTCTTGACAATAGCTGTTACTTGGTCTTTGAAGTGATAATGCATTGTTGTCAAGAACTATGACAAGGTTCTTTAGCTTCTTCTGAAACTCTAAACAATTGCTTTCTTCCCAAAAAAAAAATGGGGACAAATATGGAACCTGTGTTAGATGGAAAATTGCATGCAACAATATAATCTCTGTCTTAACCAGATTTTCTTTAAGACAGCTATTATCCATATCCTAATCCAATTCAAGTGCAACTTGGACAATTGGATGGAAAACCAGAAATTCATCCCTGGTTTGGCACCTATGTCTCTGATGCAAATAGGTAACCTGTAAATCGTTCTTCTCCCAGGCCCATGCTTACACTTATCAAAGGTATCAGAACTTGTCAGAGATTTGGAATGCATGGATGGACTTAAAAAGGCCCTTATGGTCATTAGCCTAGTAAACACCTATGAACCTATTATTCATCTTAGTAAAGGCTAGAGCCTGGACAGCCTTATTTAAAATTAGACAGTTGATCCTGAATAAAAGGAGAGCTAGCCTTGAATATCATCTGAAAAATGGTAATACCAAGCCACTATTTTACTTTGCTTTACTCTCCTCGTTGGTAGCTTATATTCCATAAGCAACTAGGGAACTAAAATAGTTAACTGTATCTAACTTCACTCATGTACATATTTCTATGTGCAGCTCTTTAATGCACAATTCAAACACCCATAAGTCAGGTGCATCATAAAACAAACTACTTTGCAAGTTGCCATACTTCATTTGCATCAGTATGGCACACATCTATGCTTTGTGAAACACAACAGCTTTGCATGACACTTATGCGTAGCAGACTACCATTAAGTTGTGCCTAAGATGCTCAAGATGATGATCCCGGGAACTATCGACCTATTAGTCTGACGAGCCTGGTCTGCAAGGCCATGGAATGTATCATCATGGAACTCATTAACAAAGAGATTGGTAACCTCCAAATTCTGGATCCCACCCAGTTCGGGTTTGTGAAAGGCAGATTATGCCTCCTGAACCTGATCGACTTCTTTGAGGCAGTCACCAAAGCCGTGGATGAGGGTAAGATGGTTCACACAGCTTATCTTGACCTCGCCAAGGCTTTCAACACCATCCTCCATTCTGGAATTATAGCTAAACTCACTAAACTAGGTATAAATCCCTATGTCACAAGATGGGTTGCCAACTGGCTCACTGACAGAACCCACACTGTAAAAGTTGCAGACTCCAAATCTGACCTCAAGACAGTGACAAGTGGAGTGCCACAGGGGTTCCGTCCTGGGACCTCTCCTGTTTGGTATCTACTTCTCTGAAGTACAGGCTAACACTAAAGGCCTCTGGCTGATGAAGTCCGCAGATGACTGCAAACTAGGAGCCATAGTCAAGTCCCCAAATGATGTGGACATCCTACAGAAGGGCCTCACTGAGACAGATGCCTGGTGTCAGAGCCATGGCCTTAAGCTCAATGCCAAAAAGTGCAGTGTCATCCCCTTTGGTAAAAACTCTGTACCCATGAGCTGCCACATAGGCAGCAATCTACTTAACACCGAATGCGTGATAAGAGACCTTGGGACCCAGGTGGACAGTAGTCTCTCCTTTGATAGTCACATCTCCACAGTAGTCAGGAAGTCCTTCTACATGGCACACCTCATCATAAAAGGGTTCTCATCCAGGAAAAAAGAGGTCATTGTTCCCCTCTACTCATCACTCATTAGACCCATTATAGAGTACAACGCCCCTTTTGGAATGTACTTCACAAGACATCTGTAGCAGCTGGAAAGGCCACAGAAGTACCTCACAAAGAGGATTACTGGCCTCAAACAAATGCCCTACACTGACCACCTCAAAAAACTCCAGCTTTACTCCGTAACATATCGCCTACTCTGAGGTGATCTCTGCCTAACATATAAAGCTATGTCAAACCCACAGCTGTTGAACATGCTACACCTAAAGAAATGCCAATCCCTCCAGGCTACACACTCTAGGGACCTAAACCTTGTCACCAAAATAAACAGGACAAGCTGGAGGGATAGATTCCTGTCCCAGAGACTTCCTATACTCTGGAACAAGCTACCCATCTATGTCAAGCAAAGTTCTTCATTAGCACTCTTCAAGAAAAATCTTGATGAGTGGATGGGAAATAGGAAATACACCCCGGGGATCACTTCTGTGTCTCTGCTGGACAGTGGCACAGGAAAATAACTTTCTTGGGTGGCGTAAGCTATGGTACCTTGCTGGCTAGGCTTACGTAGGCCCTTGGGCCGATAGCCTAGTACCTACCTATGAACCTATGAACCTATGAATTCCAGCCACTGAACTCAGTCTGATTTTATTTTTAATCCACATCAACAAATTTGACTATGAAACTTTTGCCGACGCTGGTAGTGTAGTGGGATAAAGCTGATTATTGTCCAGGCAACCCAAGTTTGATTGTCATCTTGGATGCTTGACAGCAGAGGCAGGGATGATAGGCATGCTCATACTGATGGAAAAGATGGTGGTTCTGGTTGGCTTGCACCAGTGTTCTGCTGCCAGAGCATCTGCTGGAGGATAGGGCTGTCAGGATGTGGGGAGGTGGTGCAGAGAGGACATGATCAACAAAGCCAGTGATGGTAACCCTTGTTGGAGTTACTGTAAGAATATGTGTGCATACATGGACAAAAAGGCACAGGTGATCCTTGCAGGTATGCAAGTGCTCACATCACTACATGGGAAAGATTAGGCCATTCACAGTAAAAAACCCTCAAAGCCAGGATGCTGGCAAGAGCACTGCAATCCACAATATGAACCTGTATGGCAGCCCCCCGTGGATGGCTCTTAGCCTTGTAGGTCTGTGAATTTCTTACCACCATTAGTGTGAATGACAATCTGCCAGCAGGTATGCTGTCGAAAATCAGATTGTCGTTCGCAAAATGTCAACTGTACAGGATAGTCGAATACACTTATGCGAATGCAGTAGTGCATTCGCATAAGTGTATTCGACTAACTTTACAGAGATCGCGGTACAGCAGGGATTGGAATTTCATCCAAATCTCCACTGTGCTGTGTTGTCAGAGTTGGAATATATTATAAGCAGGGGGGCGCAGCCCCCTACAGTGGGGGTAAAGGGTGGCTTGCCTCCCAGCAAAAACGTGATATTTCATATAGGAGTACATCAGCTCCTATATGGGTGTCACATGATGTTTTCGATGACAATGTCGACCCAAATCTGTCGATCATTTGGGTCGACATTGTGAAGCCATCAAAATTACGAATGGAATGTGGTTTGCCTTTAGCACTAACAAAAGTAAACCAGACATTACATAGCGAGAGGTTTGATGTTCATCAGAAAGACAATGAAAAGTATACAATAAAAATGTAGTCAAGAAAGTAAAGAGCATTGGAGCCAAATGCTCTTATAGCACATGCAGAACTGACTATCAGGGCTAATAACCCAAGCATCAAAAACTAAGCATATAAGGTTTTGGCGACATTGATTGAAAGCTGAATATTTTAAACAGCACACAATTGTTGAAGCTGTGGATTAATTTAAGACTGCGTATAATGATATGTATATAAATATATATATATATATATATATATATATATATATATATATATATATATATATATATATACACCGTGGGACTCCATAAATATCTGCTGACCTCACAAGACCCAAACATAGTGAAAGTTTTGATATATGAGGAGAATAAATCTAAAATAACTTCCCTGCTTAGTTTAGCAAAAGCATATTGGCGTCAAGTGGGAATGGAAATCAAACCAAAAGTAGATAAAAATCAGACAACTGAATGTGCCAAAAAACAAAAGAAAGCATATAAGGTGTAGGATCAGATGAGAAGGCAAGAAATGTGATAAATGCATAAATATAGTTACAACCTCATGTTGATCAGGACTGAACACAGGAATGGGTAAGTAGAGGTGAATTTAAACCAAAAGATGAAAGGTTAATATTGGTGGCCCAAGATAGTGGACTACGTACATGTTAGTTTGCAAAGTCCATTGATTAAGTGAGAGAAACAGACAAATGTAGGTTTTGTAAGACAGAATTGGCAACAGTTGCACATCTTGTTGCTGGTTGTGATATACTAATGGCAGAAGGACTGTATACTAAAACGCATAATAATATGGCAAGATTGTTGCACTGGGGATTGTGCAAACATTATAATACTGAAGTAGCTGAAAAATACTGGAAACATGAACCACAAAGCATCATAGAAAATTATGAAGTTTATATCACATGGGATCACCCATTACCAACAGTTCAAAAAATAGATGTGAGAAAATCAGATAGAATAGTCCGTGAAAAGAAGACAAAAGTAGCATTTATCATTGAAATTACTACACCCAGTGACTACAGTGTCTTATGTACAGAGAGACACAAAGTCGTAAAATACCAAGATTTGCAGGCAGAAATAAGGGCAATGTGGTAGAAGGATACCCAGACAGTTCCAATAATAGGAGGAGCAATGGGTCTTATAAAAAAGAATTTCCAATTGGACTTAGATATGTTACCAATACATGTATCTCCATACAAATTACAGAAGGAGTCATTATTGGGCACATTGCAGGTGCTGCGAAGATCACTTCTGGCCAGCATCAATGACTGAAATAATACTAATTTCATGAACTTTCATCACATTTTGACTTAGGAATGGGATCCATTCCCATCATGGTATTAGAAACCCAAAAGACTTGGAAAATTTAAAAAAAGATTATATAGGAATGAGAGATGTACTAATTGGTAGACTATGAAATTATATTAAAACAAGCACTAGTTTACATATTTGAAAGAACAATGTGAGCACTTATTATGGGATGACTGTTTTGGTATAGTAGCAGACTAGAAGGGCACCCCATGCCTGAAATATTTGTATGTATGCATGTAGACCTGTTTTCCACATGTTCGTGACTGGGAACTATTGTTATTTTAAAATATTCATTCAGAATACTGAAATCTAACTGGTCAGATCTCCGAAAACCTGGGCCATGTAAACAATCCACGAGATTCAGTAAACTTCCATGCAGGAATAGCTTATTCCTGCACGCAAATGACCGTTTAAGAGCAGCACGGCAGCACGCCATGCATAGTTATGAAGGTGCGCTGCCTCTACTCCTAAACGGACATGGAGCATGGACGAGTGCAGGGGGTGTGTCTGAGAGCAGAGCTCTCACAATTATACATGCCCCTCCACTCAAGAATTGCTGTTCGGCAATTACAATTAACGAGAACGCTCATACAGGGGGTTGCCACCTTTTCAAATTCCCAAAGTGTGACTGTTAGCGTACAAACATGACATGTTGCAGGACAAAAAAGACCCACTGCCATTGCAAAGGTCAAATCCCCACTTTCCAGGAAAACCCTACACTCATAGCAACAGAAACATGCCAGGATTTCTGTCAAATGTGCAGATGCATGCAGAAATCCACAGCAATAAATGAAACCTGTCCTTTCTTAGAGAAAATAACACTGCAAATATTTTTTTTATTAAACTGATTAAATTTAACAGTAGCTGCGTGGGTTTGCACATTGCTTAGGTATGCATACTCTAGCTTAAATGGCACAAGAAGGCAAATAGCAAGATACATTCACTTGAAGCAGTACTGCAATAGTGTAGTGGTTAGAGCATTTGCTTTGCAAGCAGTCATTCCTGGTTTGATCCTCACTGTAATAAATTCCATTTTCCAGGTGAAAGCAATTCATGAACATTTTTTTTGCTGTATAACCTACTAAATAACATATATTCATGAAATGGAGCACTGCAATAAGTGCAGATTTGAGGTGTCATTGTAATAATGTGGTAAAATCCACAGATAAACACAAGTACCCCATACAGTATATGAACGCATGAATCAGGGATACTAAACAAAGTTATAATGTGTAATGAATTATAAATCCATGCCATACAGCAAATAGTGTAAAATATGTATAGAGTGTCCAAATCTACCACTTTCCCAAGACCCATGTTTATTTTTTTTCTAAATTAGTGCGGGGGTAAGTGGGAGTAAGCACTTTTAAGCAGTAGTAAGCTTGTTTAATCCTGTTTGCACAGGGGTAAGCAATGCGCACACAGGTTAAGCTAACTCTCTGTAAGCATATTTAACTGGAAGTTAGCATTGCTTACCATTGTGCAAACCCGCTTACAAATGCTTAAAAGTGCCTTAATCACTCTGTATCCAACAGCCCTTGTTCTGCCCAGCAACAAAATAATCACATTGGGCAAGTCTCAAAATCAAGGAGCCTGCACACCATAGCCACAGTGATTTACCATATCAGCGCTACGTAAAATCAAGGTATACTCAAACAGATCCTCACTATAGCAAAATCACATTTTACATGTGAAATGAATTTATAAACAATGTTTTTGTTGTATAACTTACTAAATAACATATATTTGTGAACTGGAGTACTGCATTAAGTCCAGATGTGAGGTGTCATTGTAATAAAGTGGTGAAATCCCCCGATAAACACAAGTACCCCATAAAGTGTACGTACACATGAATCATGGATACTAAACAAATTTATAACATGTAATGAATGATAAATCAAGGCCAAACAGCAAATAATGTGCAATTTTAAAAATAAGCAATGCTAAGCATTGCACACCTCTGCTTACCAGGTGGAAGCAATGCGTAGCCCAACTAAATAGATTTGCCCATTGCTATGCCCCTTTAAGCAGTGTCATCCTTAGGTAAGCAGGTTTACCCATAGCTTAGCATTTCCAAAATCATCCAATCACAGCAAAGTGTGGGAAATCAGCCCTATTTAAACCCTACAGGTGGAAATACATCTCATAACTGATTGCAGCTTCCTGCTGTAGGTACAACGGCCGGTGTTCGGGAAAGATCGCTCTTCCGAGCACAGCACTGGGGCATCCAGGAGTCTAAGGTCATGGCAGTACTCCTGATAAAAGACCATGAAGTGAGACTGCTGCAGGGCCAGTACCAGGGTTCCCAATATAAGACAGGGTGATGTCCCAGTAGTGTGTAAGTACTCATTCTGCTAACTGTTTAATAATTGCCTAGCTCGTGTATATTATGGATAGTTATGGCTAAATATTCCTCTATGTCTCTGACACCTGCAGCTGAGCAGGCTGTAAATCAGGAAGCCCACGCATGTAGGCTGCAAAGGCTGCGTCATAAGGCATGTTAGTAATAATCTTGCATGTACTGTCATAAGAAATAAATCTAAAAGTAGTAGAAAGTTAATTGCCAGTATAAAACCTGTATTGTGTATGCGATGTACTGAATAAACCAGACAATATGGCAGGAAGAGTCTCTTATAGGTTGTATGTAAATAAAAGGATAACAGCCTGGCAATAAAGGTCTAACTCCTGGACTGCTTGTGTTTACTCTGGCATCATATGGTCATGTAGTGTTGCATTCTCTTTATAGTACTGTTATATTAAGCACTGTTACCCACACTGTGCTACATAAATAAAATGTATAGGAATGTTTGTATAAGACTGTTGTAATTACAAGGTCATATTGTACAACTGAGGGAGACTTAGACAGTAAACAGTGCAAAGTTACACAGCAAAGTCCAAATAGCACACTCTACTGTGACATACACTGATTGTATTTTTAGCACACACAGCCATGGTTCGAATCCTGGGAGTGGTAGTAAGCTGTATGCATAATTGTACCCCTCAACTGTACAGATTTTATCAGAAAGGTCAGATAATTGGCTTAAATTTTCTGCTTGTCACCCTGTCCCCCTGGTAAATCAGTGGGATGATCCCAGAAGTTTAGGCAGCAAATAATGACATACAACTGATTGTCAGACATCATAACCATCAGACAAATATCTATAAGAACAAACCTGTCACTCTAGCAACTCACCAAAATGTTATGAGAGATTATGCAAATTATGTCCCATCTCTATCCCCATGTTGTGAAGCTATGACCAGAGTGTGTGCAGCAACAGAGTGAGACTATGTGCATAATAACGTGGAATCTGGTAATATGTATGGCAACATTCAGGTAGTGTTAACAAACATTCCCTCCACAGGTCTGTCAGATAATAAAACTGTGCCTGGAAATAAAGATTGAAATCCTGGACTGGTACTGTTTAGTCTGGTATTGTATGGCATTGTTAGTGTTGCAGTTTCTCTGAATAATAATGTATTAGTTATCACTGTCACCCACACTGTGCTACATAATAAAAATGTCTAGGAATCCCTGTATAAGACTGTTGTAATTACAAGGTCAGATTGTAAAACCATGGGAGACTTATAGGCAGAAAACAGTGACCAAATACACAGCAATATCTAAATAGCACACTCAACTGTGATGCACACTGTTTTATTTTTAGCAGACATAGCCATGGTTCCAATCCTGGGACTGGTAGTAAGCTGTATGCATAATCATTCCCCTCAACTGTACAGATTTGTTCAGAATGTCCAGATAATTGGCCCATATCCGCTGCCTGTTACCCTGTCCCCCTGGCAAATCAGTGTGATGATCTCTGAAATTTAGGAAGCTTTTAATGACATATAACTGATTGTCAGACCTGTAATTATTCAGAAAATGTATATGAAAACAAACCTGCCATTGTAGCAACTCACCAAAATTTTATGAGGGCAATTGTCAAAATATGTCCCAGTTCCACCTGCATGTTGTCAAGCCTTGACCAGAGTGTGTGCAATAAGAGATTGAGAGGTATGTGCATAACATCAAGCTGGAATTTGGGAATATGCATAGTAACAGTCAGGTAGTATTAACAAACAATACCTCCACAGGTATACCGGGTAAGAGGTGTATACTGTAGGTAAAACACAGTTCAGACATATACTTGTCTACAAACATACCACTGTCCAAACTAAGGCCATAGGGTAGTGTAATAATACCTGTAAAGTACAGATTACAGCAGTGACTAAGAAAGTTGTGAGAACTACAGAGATATACAAGTTGTTAATTGACATCACTCCCCCCACCTTATCTGCAACAGTAATCTAAATACACAACCCAATGGGTATGTCTACAATTAAATCTACTGTTGGCATATATGTCCTATTGTTTGATAAATATTGAAATGTGTTTCTATGCATGTGCTATGTTGAAATACTCCCACATTGGTGGCATGCTGCCATCAATGTAACCTACATGCTGTTGTAATGGCCACTGTGGTTCCATATATGCATGTGTTCTGTTTGTTATGCAACTGTTCCATATCTGGTGTTTTGGGTTAATGGCAATATCTATGCATGCTGTTATACCTAATCTTGGGATGTGTTGACTATTACTAACCCACATATGTTTTAAAATTGCAACACCATAGCAGGTTTGGGAAGGCCAATCCCAGCGGACCCACCTCTCCCACCTCATCTAGCCATGGCACAGGGCACCAGCACATCTGGTGCCCACCCTAGGACCTCCTTGTCCACTGGTCCTGCACCACCTTCAGGTGGAACCACCTCAGGGGCTGGGGCTCACCCCCCCCCCGGGAGCAGGTGCAGACAGGAAACTTTCACCCATCATCAAGTCCAGCGTCTGGTGCGTAGTGAGCTCCGAAGGGAGTTTGGAAATCTGCTACGTCAGCTTGAAGGCCGCATGGTGCATTTAGAGGGTCAGCCTGCCCCTCCTACCCTGCGCTCAGCACAGCCACCTTCAGTGCCGTGAAGGTGCAGTGGTGACTGCCCATGGGTGGGGACCACAGTCCCACTTTTTCCATTTGGGGGCTCATGGGCTTCCGACTTCCAAACACCCCTCCCCATCCAAGGTGTTTACCCCCCCCCATGTGTCATATACCACCTCTGTATGCTGTCTTGTCTCTCTTGGTTGTCATCTTACCCAACCTACCTCCCCAAATATACCTACTATCCTTTCCCAATATCCCACTCTCACCTTAAAAAAAAGAAACAAAGGGCAATCTGTTCCAAAAAAAAAAAATCTCACCCCATACATAGCTGTCCATTTCGCACACGTGTCCACTGGACACATGTAATCTGGTGTAATTGACTTCACAACATATTATTGTTGTCCTCACCACCCCTCTCTCAGGGGTTTGAGTGTCCAAATCTACCTCCAAATTCTGTGTATATGCACAGCTGTTGCCGTAGGAGAAATGGGCAGCTATGGACCTTCCCTACACCCATCCTGCACATCCCTAGCTATTTTCCCTATTATCTTTCCCTCTTTGTGCCTCTTTTTCACCACTTTCCTATCAATCCTTTTTCTTTTCTTTTAAAGAAATTAGCAAGGGGGTAAGCGGGAGTAAGCATTTTAAGCAGGTTTAATCCTGTTTGCGTGAGGGTAAGCAATGCCTACACAGGATAAGCAATTTAGAGGCTAACTGACTGTAAGAATATTTAACCAGTAGTTAGCATTGCTTTCTGTTGCGCAAACCCACGCACAACTGCTTAAAAGTGCCTTAATTACTCTGTATCCAACAGCCTTTGTTCTGCCAGCAACAACATAATCAGCCCTTGCAAGTTTCAAACCAAGGACCATGCATACTATAGCCAAAGTGATTTACCACTAAGCCATGTTAAATAAAAATAAAACTGATGTTTTCTCAAACATATCATCCAGCACAGTCATTCAACAGTAGTGGGAAATGTATTTATATATGTAGATGTGTATATATATATATATATATATATATATATATATATATATATGGGTCTACTTCATTTGCCCTAACTTCCAATTGACCGATACCCATTTGCCCGACACCAAATGACTGAAATATCATTTGACCGACACTTCATTTGACCAACACTTCATTTGACCGACAAGTATTATTGGCAAGTAAATGGGGTATGCCCCCTTCCCCACTGTAGTGCGACCCTGGAGTTAGACTATATAGTTAGGGGGGTGCGGGGGGTGTGGGGGGCAAAGACCCCCACTTAATTTTATATTATAATGATTAGTTTTGCTTTAATATTGCTTAGTAAAACAAAAGTAAGTGGGGTCTGTGCCCCACACACCCCCTAACTATATATTCTATTTCCAGGGTCGCACTACAGTGGGGAAGGGGGCATATCCCATTTACTTGCCAATAATACTTGTTGGTCAAATGAAGTGTCGGTCAAATGAAATTTTGGTCAAATGAAATTTCGGTCAAATGGGGTCGGGCAAATGGTTGTCGGTCAATAGGAAGTTAGGGCAAATGAAGTAGATCATATATATGTGTATATTATATATATATATATATATATATATATATGTCTGCATATATATATGTGTACATATATATATATATATATATATATATATATATGTAAACAGATATATATATATATACATATATATATATATATATATATATATATATATATATATATATATATATATATATATACACATATATAAAAGAACACAACAAATAAATATATGACCAAAGGCACTATTAATGGGGGTGAGGGGGCCCAATTTAAGTACCTCTTGTAATTACTGATATCATCCCCTCCTTCACAGCTGAACAGATCTGCCTTGCAACACAATACCAACACTTGCAAGTCTCATACCCAGGACCCTACACAACATAGCCACAAGATGTTAATCAGTGTCACTCAAACATAGGTTGTCTGTAAGCAACCAACATGGAGTCCTGACATCTGCACTTCTGTACAGAGGACAGACATCAGCTAGCCAACTGGTTATGCAGTAGGATGACTGTGGTGACAGATAGACATCTGACACTGATAGGTATGCCATTACTATATGACAGCAGCCCACAATGACATACACACAGTAGTCTACAGTTAATACCCACATGTCAGATCAATATCCTGTAGCAAATACTTAATGACACACAGCTCACACACCAAGAACACGATAGTGAGGACTCAGAGTCCATCTTTGCATGCAGGAGTGTTTGGTTCCAGTACTACAATCTGCAATCTACTCTTACTTGTTAATGTAATGATACACTACATGCCAGTGTGACTGCATATAACATGGGATACTACCCATGTATGAAATACATGCAAATGGAAAAGAGTGTTGTACAAGCTATATATACTTAGGTATCCCAGACAATAGACTCACACCCCTTGCTACTGTAATGACAGCACATAAACACATGCTATGTACATGGAAGTAAAGACACTTATTAAAGATACATGAAATAAACTGATACCCAAAGCAGCAATGGATGTACAATACAATAAAAGTCAGCGTCTCGATAAAACTCCTCTTTAATAGACCAAGCGATGTATATAAAACAGTGTTTAACAAAGATTAAGTGCTTTCATCCACATGAAAGTGGACTTCATCAGAATGTTATTCATTAACCATAGTCCATTATTTAAAAACTTTTTGGCGCCAATTCCACCATTTACAAAAATTTAAAGATACATTGTATCATAATAAATGTACTAAAAACTTTACATGTATGTGTTTACAAATCTATACACATAATCTCTATATATCATTATAAATATACTAAAAACTTTGCTTATATATATGTGCAAATCAACGCAATTAATCTCTCGTATGCTCTATATCAATTTCATGACACTGTCACATTCACATTTGCTAACAAACGGTGCTGTAAAACCAACAACATATTATGATCGTTTTATCTGTTTGTCATAGTTCTATATAACGTAAAATAAAAAATAAAAATAAAAATGAGAAATGAAAATAAAAACTACATGTTTGAACAGTATATACTAATATTCATATAACATATCATACCTTATGCACCATCAACCAGATAGCGTCCCTATTCTATTGTACGTGTATAACTTCCCTAATTGATCTAGCTACAAAGTACAACTAACTATACTATTATCATAACTCTAGAATGGGCTTTATAGTAATGTATTCATTAAGACGGGGTTCTCTAGCTGAATCGGTCAATATCTGCCAAATTATTTTTTTTTTACTTAGCTGAGCTCTCAGATTACCTCCTCTAGGGTCAACTTTGATCTGATCTATAATCCCAAATTTAAACGGATGTCAGCTATCATGCATGGATATATGTCTATATAATGCATTTTTATTATCTTTACTCTTTATTTTATAGAAGTGATCATAAATTCTTTTTTTAAGTTGACGTTCAGTTTTTCCTATGTAAAAACTAGGACATACTGTACATTTAGCAAGGTATATCACGTTTCTGCTATTACAATTTCCATACCTAAAATGAACCCTTGTCTTAGTTATATTATCTATATTATATCCTTTATATCCAAAATAGCAGAGCACTGTCTGCAACTTTCACATTTGATTGTGTATCTGTCATTATTGATTTTAATATGCATTAATGGGCCAAATTCATTTTTTTTCTTTATATTAGCTCCCATTTTATGTACAAAAATTGGTGCCTCTCCTACTATTTTCTTTATTTCATTATCACCCATCAGGATGCTCCAATTGTTTCTTATTATATTTTTCACATCTCGAACATAGGGGGAGTATTCTAACACACATGCTCTATTATAAGCATTATCTGATTTAGTATCTAACAAATTCGTGTTCTTAACCAATTCTTTCCCTAAAAGAGGGGGATATTTTTTAATAAATATATTATAATTTTTTAAGAATAAGGGTGATGTGCAGAGCTGTAGTAACTACAGAGGGATTAAATTGATCAGTCACTGCATGAAGTTATGGGAAAGAGTAGTGGAAGCTAGGTTAAGAAGGGATGTGATGATTAGTGAACAGCAGTATGGTTTTATTCTGGGAAAGAGTACTACAGGTGCACTACAGGTGCGATGTTTGCTCTGAGAGTGTTGATGGAGAAGTACAGAGAATGTCAGAAGGAGTTGCATTGTGTTTTTGTAGACTTGGAGAAAGCATATGACATATGACAGGGTGCCTAGAGAGGAGTTGTGGTATTGTATGAGGAAGTCAGGAGTGTCAGAGAAGTATGTAAGAGTGGTACAGGATATGTACGAGGGTAGTGTGACAGCAGTGAGGTCTGCGGTGGGAGTGACGGATTAGTTTAAGGTGGAGGTGGGGTTACATCAAGGATCAGCTCTGAGCCCTTTCTTATTTGCAATGGTGATGGACAGGTTGACAGACAAGATCAGACAGGAGTCCCCATGGACTATGATGTTTGCAGATGACATTGTGATCTGTAGTGAGAGTAGGGAACAGGTGAAGTAGACCCTGGAGAGATGGAGATATGCTCTAGAGAGAAGAGGAATGAAGGTCAGCAGGACTAAGACAGAATATATGTATGTGAATGAGAGGGAGGATAGAGGAATGGTGAGGATGCAAGGAGTAGAGGTGGCGAAGGTGGATGAGTTTAAATACTTGGGGTCAATAGTTCAGAGTAACGGTGAGTGTGGAAGAGAGGTGAAGAAGAGAGTACAGGCAGGATGGAGTGGGTGGAGAAGAGTGTCAGGGGTGACTTGTGACAGACGAGTACCTGTAAGTGTAAAAGGGAAGGTCTACAAGAGGATAGTGAGACCAGCTATGTTATATGGGTTGGAGACAATGGCACTGACAAAAAGGCAGGAGTTTGAGCTAGATGTGGCAGAGTTAAAGATGTTAAGATTTGCACTGGGTGTGACGAGGGTGGACAGGATTAGGAATAAGTATATTAGAGGGTCAGCCCAGGTTGGAAGGTTTGGAGACAAAGCCAGAGAGGCAAGATTATGTTGGTTTGGACATGTGCTGAGAAGGGATGCAGAGTATATTGGGAAAAAGATGATAAGGATGAAGCTACCAGGTAATAGAAAAAGAGGAAGGCCTAAGATAAGGTTTATGGATGTAGTAAGAGAGGACATGCAGGTGGTTGGTGTGACAGAGCAAGATGCAGAGGACAGGAAGAAATGGAAACAGGTGATCTGCTGTGACGACCACTAACGGGAACAGCCGAAAGAAGATGATGATGATATATGTATATAAATGTATGTATATATAATATATATATATATATATATATATATATATATATATATATATATATATATATATATATATCTGTATATATGTAAACATATATATATAATTTGTCTGTATATGTATATATATATATATATATATATATATATAGATAGATAGATATATATATATATATATATATATATATATATATATAGATAGATAGATATATACATATATATATATATATATATAGATAGATAGATATATACATATATGTATAACATATGGACATATGTTATACATATGTATAACATATGTCCATAACATGTAGTGGAGTCATACATCACATACATCAGCACCAATAGTCAGAACCTCTTAGTGCAAGGGGATGTCATGTAAGTATTGCAGGTATAAATGTAGACAGTTGCTACTGTAACAGGGGTTGTCTTAACAGAAATGTTGGGTGGGAAGTCACATCTGATATTGACATGTATGTCATCAGTTACTGACAGACATCATAAGATCATCATAGTGCAGAACCACAGAAATCACAGTAATGATCCTGTGGAATACAGCAGAGATATGACCAATAAATGTGGACAGTCTGACACATCTGGTCAGTCCAGAGGTATACACAGAACCCCTTACTGCAAGACCTGTGGACCAAGCCTGACAAAGTGGATGTTTACAGCCATGTAAATGGGGATATCATGAAAATACTGGAATAGATAAGCTCACACAGTTTATGCATTCACACACTCCTGTCTGTCCTGATACATCATAACCAGAGGAGCAAAGGTCACAAGCCCACATACTACCCACTAGTTAGTGACATACATCTGTACAGCATCCCACTGCTTTGTCAGAAATACACAACAGTTATGGGGGCCCGGCAACAGTACATCTGACAAAATATCTGGACATAACATCACACTGGATACATACACTGAGCTGTAAGGCATGTCACAATGCACTGTGCAAGCTAAAGGCAGACTGCCACAACACTGGCCTACAATTTCTTATGGGGGAATACGCATGTGTCTGCAAATATAGCAGGCTCTACAGGCATGTAACAGCACAGAGTAACAGGCACCTATATGAAAGCGCAACCAATCTGAACACAGCTGCAGTCACATATGGTAAGCATGCTTAATATTACAGTATATGGACTGTGTGATCAACACCATCCTCATATGTGCCATTCACACACTAACCCTACATATACTGGGTCAATACATAGTGTATTCCGATGCCTGACTGTGGTACGGGACGTGTCGGTCTGGCCCTACAAACATGTACGCCGATAGGGTACCATACACTGGAGCAGCATACAACATCAGATAGAACAGGACCAAGAACAATGACATCTACCACAGTATGTACACAGGCCAAGGTATATATTCACAATACACACTCGGTCAACAATCACCATAAGTACACAGACCTCACTACTGTACACACTACAACAGAATGTCCAGATTCTGTCCTCAAATTTAAGCCCTGTTATACATAACATGTCTAGCAGTCTGATATCTCACTGGCTTGTTATCAGGTATGATGTCAGTAAATGATGTACTGAACATATGCACCTCTGACTGCATGACACATTTACAAAGGTTGACAGAGTTGCGAATGGAGGCACAAACACAGGGCCAATATTGACATGTTGATGTGATAAACTCATACATTTATTGGTGTAACAGGGTTTGTTGTGACATATGTCTTTTGAGGGATATGAAGTCAGTAACTCACATGGCTGTCACCATGTACTGACTGCAATTCTCAGAGTATGCTACTGCATTTCTAAAGATAGGACATGTGTGAGTAACACAACACATGTAAGACTCCAAACACTGGCCAGTCTGCAAATAGCCCTACAGGTGAGAGTTTCCTCAACCACATAATACTTTCATGACAGATATTAAATCATGTGGACCAGCCATATCCACACAAACCCTGTTAAACCAACATTGGTTCAAATGTATAAGATCAAGATGTACATTCTGACCTCATGTCTGGAACACCCCCCCCCCTCCTGTTTGTTGACCTGTCTCCACAGTGTATGTTGTAAGAGGTATATCCCACTACCCTCTGTGATGCTGTTTTCCAAACACCAGCATGAAGTCCTGCTCACAGTGAATGAAAAGGGCCAACACCCACATGATGTTCGTAGTTATAGAAGTGTGTTTCCATGCAACTGACTATGGGAATGATACCACAGCTGTTCCACATGCAATCAGCAAGTGGGGGACTGCAATTCATGCACAGGCCATCAGCTGATCATGAGCATCACTTACAAAACACAAGCTGCTGCCTAAGCAAAGCAGGTGTATTTTTCCACATCCACCAGAGAGGGAGTGAGAGAGCCAGACAGAGACAAAGTAAGAAAGGAAGGGGGTAGGAGATTGACAGCTAAGCATGGTTGTGTTACACACTTACCAGTACAGGGTTTCAAACCCCTGTCTGACTATGCATTGCTATTACATTTTTATGCAGTTATTGCATGCACCACAGATCTTACATGTTGGAGAGTTGTCGAAAGGCATCATTGAAGGTGAGTGACATCAGCAACAGTGATAAAGGAGGGATAAGAGAAGTGTGGTACATGTGCCTGTCCACAAAAGCAAGTGTCAAGGAAGACACAACCACACTCTCCCAGGGACTCAAACACATTATCACAGTTGGCAGGGTCAGGATTAGATTTCCTAACTAATGAGTTTGCTACATTACAGTATTACGCAGGTATCATATGCACCACAGAGGTTATCAGGCTGATATATGGGCAAAGGGTATGTCAAGGTGACTGACATCAGACAGCATGCTACAGTAGGGCAATGGGAGGTGTAGTGAGTGTAAATGACTTTCAAATCATTAATCTCCACACACACACAGACACATATTTGCCAGTACTGACATGCATGGGTTCATTGCTTCACAGATGTGTAGTAGTCGACTGTGCCAGAAGGCTGTATAAGCCTAGGCAAAGGATAAACCTTGGCATCAGGCCACATGACAATGGTCTGCAGTGTGTCTCAGGGGTGTAGTCCCTGGATTGGCCCACACAGGTGGGTATTGTTTTCACCATCCACTCATCTGGGTTGCTATTGTGGGTGGCCAGTGCTGTGCAATGCTTGCCATGTATGTGTTCTATATTCCATAACATAGACGGTGTTGTGTGGGCAGATTGTTATCATCTGATGTGGCATTCCTGACCTCATGTGGTGAGAACTGGCTATGAAAATGAGGTTTTGCCTGCACCTATATTGACAGCATTATACAGGTATTCACTGGTGTTAGTGGCATCTGTCCATACAGGGCATGTGTATAAGGCATGGTATTGCCTTTGTGGGTTATATTTGCTGACTCTACAGTTGTTGCAGGCGTCCAGTGGGAAACATAGCAAAGGACCACTGTAAGCAATTTTTTGCCTATTGTAGGGATGGAACAGGGTGCCATGTCCTCTGTAGTCCACTGCAATCACACTGTGGTTACTATCTGTGGGCAATATGCAGGGAACTACCAATATAATGGTTGTTACCTAGCCAACTGTGTTTGTGTATGAGACATGGGTGGAAAGTGGTCTCTGGGTAATACAAGGGTTGCCTACATGGTTCACCAATCCATAATGTCACATGCAGGGGTATGGATTGTCTACACCAGCCTCTCTGCTGTTTGACATTTGTTGTCCTTGTAAGGTGGACATTGCGACATATAGTAGGTCCTCAATATAGGAAATTTGCAAAATCCACCCCACAATGAGTCCTGTTAATACACAATCACAGCTACCTCCACACAGAATACTAATGACAAACACACACACTTGACAGTACTGAAATTCAAACCCCTACCTAGCTATGTATTGCTATTATAGTGTACTGCATTTATCACACGTGCTACGGAGCTTAAAGGGCTAGATTTTCCCCAAAGATGTATTTCAAGGTGAATGACATCAGCAGGCTTGCCAGAGTAAGACACTGGAAAGTGTAGTGACTGTAACTGGCCTCAAAAGCATTGATCCCTACACACACACACACACACACACACACACACACACACAGTGTCATAGTTGTCATGTCTGGGATTAGAACTCCTATGCAGCTAGTACATCACATTATAGTATTACACAGTTACAGCATGCACCACAGAGCTTAGAGGACTAGCTCTTCCCCAAAGGTGTATTTCAAAGTGAATGACATCAGCAGGCTTGCCAAAGTAGGGCAATGGGGAGTGCAGTGTGTGTGAATGGGCCATACACCATTCATCTGGAAGCACACACACAACATTCAGTCACACACAGGTTTACATTTAACAGGACCATGTATACATCTGCTTGATGGATAATGACTTGTACTGTCATGTTACATAGTTATCACAAGCATCACAGACACTATAGTGCTGAGGGCTACCAGAAGCAAATGTCTACAGTGATAGACATTTGCACATCATGTGGTATTGGCCAATTGGATGTGTGCTGGGTGGGACAGGTCTCATGATGGGAAGCTCTTTGTCATTGTCTGTCACTCTCTTCCACACATCTATGTATGTGTATGTTTGGCCTATTATAGTGCGTTGTCCTTGGATATATGTGTGTATTCCTATCCAATGCATGTGCAAAGCATGACTGGTGTGCAATGTGGAGTGTGTGCACAGGCATCTGTGACTGACAGATATGTATAGTCCACTGTTGTTGCCATACATGGGTTTAATTTCTGTAAGTGTGGGAGCATGCCCAGTATGACCTTCTGTACTGAATGTGTGAATCCATTCCAGGTAGGTTGTATTTCAGTGCAGACATTTGTGTTCTACACCTACAGCTAGCAACCTCTTTCTCAGGATATCAGTAGATCGGTTGACAATATGGAGTTACAATGGGTAAAGGATAGTGGGATACTGTAACTAATTGTGTCTATGCTGCTTCTGCTACATGGTTTTGGTGTTAGCAGAGATATTCAGACATATGGCTGTTTTACACTGTGATATTTTATGTCATCAGCTACTGACAGATATACGTATTTGTTTGCAGTAATTTCCTGGGGAACAGAAGATGAATGACGCTGTGTCCAGTATTGTGGTCTGCAGCCTACATATTCTTGCACAATCATGCCATTCTGGAGGGGGGGAGCTGCAGACACTTGTTGATGGGTCGGTGTAAATGGTTCAGCACCTTGGTACTGTAGTGGCTGAGGATCCCATGCTTGTACATCTATCGACATGACAGAATGGCCATATCCTGCTGTGGCCATGCCTCACAGCTGTACAGATTCACACAGGTTACCCAGAGGCAGGGCTTATATTTCACGTCATTACCCCTTCACATTGTGGTTTATGAGCAGGTTTGTAGCCACCCATTCCTATGTGCACACATCTGAGTTTCAGACTTGACACACTCCATGGCATCCATGCTTCTACCCCCCCCCCCCCGTTATTCTATCCTCTTCCGAACATTATGAAAATGATATCTGATAAGTATCCCTATAGTTATCACTTCATCCCAGCAGTATTTAGGGGTTGGTCCACAGTTCATGCAGTAGGACATGGGGGACATGCTACTGGGATTTCTCGATATGGTCTTGCATTTGTGTTCTGTGGACTGTGTTATGTCGTTATTTGGGAGTCCATGAGATAACATACATTGGCAGTATGGGTGAGACACAGGCCTTTGACAGAGGACTGTAGGGCATTTGGTAGTGCTGCAGGCCATCTGTAGCAGGCCAGTGCATTGTGTCACTCCTACAGTCCCAGGCTGCAAGCCACTGTATTCCCCTGGGGTGACAGGGTAGGTGTGCAAGGTGTTAATGTCAATAGTTTCTCTCCTTATTGATCCATTGGTGTGGACGCTGGCAGGGTGCTGCTTACAGCTAGGGACACACCTGCATGGGACACCTCTTCAGCATGCTGCATTCTGTGGCTATTCCCATACAGAGGCGGGGGTCATATTGTACTCATTCCCAACAGCAGGGATATGACCTGTGAGGTACCTGTGGCTGATGGTGGGGTGAGCTGACTGCATGTGTGCTATGGAAGCTACTTGCAGCTGACTCACAGATATATGTGGGGCATTCCACTTATGCTGGCTTGTGCAGGGATATCAGCAGTTTCTCAGTACTTCATACATGTGCCTTTTGTGATCTGCCAGTGTTTGGCCAGACTACATCAGTATTCCATACTACACAGCCAACTAATGTGCTGCTAACCTGTATATACAATTCCAAAGGTGTGTCCATTTGACAGTAACATTTTATACACTCTCTGCTAGGGTACTTCCACCTGTGTACTGTTTGTATGTCTGGGCCCACATTCATGCCATATCCATCTTTCAGATGGTGACAGATATTACATCCGAACAATTAGTATGGATTACTGCTGGACTGTGTCTTGCGGGATGCATTGTGTTTGGCACTGCAGTTGTGAGAACTTGGCCCTGTCATCAACAGTACTGGCCACTGGCCATTGGAACACAACTCTCCATGGCTATATGCTGACCACTTTCACACAATATACAACACACAACAACCTAACACACAGAGCCCTGCATATTGTACATGTGCAACAATCTAGCCTGCTACTTTGGCTAGCTTAGGTAATCTGTGTTCCACTGTTATTATACCCACACGTACATGCTACTACATTTCTACATAGGATTGTGGGGGGAGGGAGCACACCTGACAACTGTAAACATTTCCTATGACTGTACTGGTATTTCAGGTACTCTGTTGGCTTCCATTTCATTCTGTATTCTGACCTATAATGCAGACTAGAGGCATATCAGTGTACTACAGTTCTTAGGTTTTATTGACCTACATTTCGGTTTCAAATTTCATACCCTTCAGAACTAACATCCCACTGCCTGACCTGTTGTAGTGTATCTGTGTAGGTCTGGAGGGGGATGTTCTCCATAGCCATCAATCAGAGGCCTTGACACAGCCTTTCTTTGTGTTTGTCTACACCTGTCCTGCTGGCTGAGACTGTTGTTGGGCAACCACACCATCCACCTTGGCGAACGCTGCTTCTAAAATAAACAGGCCCTCCTAACCCTCCCTGCTGGATACCATCTGCCCTTCTGCTAACCAAGCAGTCTTATCCCAAGCTTCAGACCTGCACCAAGGACCACGGCTTATTTCAAAGGACTCACTGGGCTGAAAAGCCTCTGAAACCTAAAAAACAGGCCCTCCTAACCCTCCCTGCTGGATGCCATCTGCCCTACTGCTAACTGAGCAGTCTTATCCCAAGCTCCGGACCTGCACCAATGACTGCGGCTTATTTTAAAGGACTCACTGGGCTGAAAAGCCTCTGAAACCTAATAAACAGGCCCTGCTAACTCTCCCTGCTGGACGCCATCTGCCCTATTGCTAACCAAGTAGTCTTATCACAAGCTCTGGACCTGCACCAAGGACCACGGCTTATTTCAAAGGACTCACTGGGCTGAAAAGCCACTGAAACCTAAGTATGGGAATACATTACTGAGTTTAATTACAGTACAAAATAGCCCATAAGCCTTTACTATAATTGTGACGCATTTCACCAGGAAGGACAGCTGCATAGCCTTCCTTCTCTGTTTTTTTTTTCCCCCATTTTCCTGTATACTACTCATCCCTCTACTCAGAGTAAAACCTATTTTATTTAAAAGGCAAAGAATTGTGTTTACTGAAGTGAGACTAGCAACACGGGGTTACCTTACAGTCTTACCAACTAGTGCTGTGTTGTATCAGCCTATTGATTGGTTCCAGCTGATATGCACAACAAATAGTGTTTCTGCCCCACTACACTCGCTTCGCTCCCCTCCCTGCCCCCATATCCCACATGCCCCCAGCACACCTACACTTATTCTAACCAAAGGTCCCCCCATTACAATCACAGCCAACCACATCTGCAGCACCAACACTAACCACATCTCCAGCCTACCATCAACCTCCCACCTCCAGTACCATGATCCTACACACTCTACCTATACTCCTTACATGCACCCTTCTTGCACACATGACATCTTATCAGAACACCATTATACCCCCACCAAATAACTTCCACTGCACAACTACAGTCACCACCACTAATGTCACACCATCACACTACTCATACACCTCTCACAACAAATACACCCCAATGCACAACCCACTTAAGCTATCACCTCCACCACACAAACAAAAGGCATCCCTAATGCCTTACAAACCATCCCTCAACCTACTTTATCTATCATCCTCTTCACCCAAACAAAAAGCTACCCCAAA
The DNA here is from genome assembly GCF_019279795.1 of Protopterus annectens. NCBI lineage: Eukaryota > Metazoa > Chordata > Ceratodontiformes > Protopteridae > Protopterus > Protopterus annectens. The sequence goes on from NC_056731.1 coordinate 1,907,233,511, forward strand.
ACTTAAACAAATTTTCTCATTACTAAAACTAACTTCCTCAATCATAACAATACTTGCCCTCAGTGCTGACATTCACCCAAACCTTGGACCCCACAACTCCTCCACTGATAGTCAGCCTAACAACCTCACCCACCCTCAAATTACATCCAATAGGAAACTAACAGACCTCCTTATCTTAAGCCTAAATATCAGAAGTATAACCAATAAAATCCATGAATTCCATGCTACCATAGACTTATACTCTCCTGATATTATCATTCTAACTGAAACTTCGTTCAAACCTCACATTACCAGTGAGCAAATTCTCCCTTCAGGCTACAATATCCTAAGACAAGATTGGTTGTACAAAAAAGGGGGTGGTGTAGCTGTAATGTATAAACAGAATCTTAATATTCAAATACTAAACGTATCACCTCCCCCCCCAATTGACAAAGAAGAAATAATCTATACCAACTTAAAAGTAAACCAAGACAAGACCATTAACATAATAGGATGCTACTTCCCACCTGGCAACAATATCCCTCCGCTAGAAAGCCTCCTCAGCTGGGTAAATCATCACCTTCCAGAAGAAACCATAATATTAGGTGATTTTAATATAGACTGGCTATCCTGCTCCAACCACCATCCAGCCCAACATCTAAATCTTCATGTTTTTTTCAACTTATCCAGACACCCACCAGAATAAATGAGAATTCCAACAAGCATTCTACTCTTGACTGGATAGTAGTCAGCAAGAGTCCCCAATCATACACAGCTGGGTGCCTACCGGATAGCCTCAGGGATCAAACCTCAACTTTCCTATCAAAAAACACATATATCAGGCTAAACTCATTACCTATCAGCAAATATGTACTAAAGTAAACTTTAACCCTGACAACTTCATCTCAGCCCTACAAAACTGCAACTGGACTCAACTAAAATACTTCAAACTTGATGACGCTGTCCAATTTTTCAATACCACCTACCTTAAAGTCCTAAACACCCATGCACTGACAAGAGTTACTAGAGTTAAAGCCCAGTCCTCCCCATGGGTACAAAAAGCCACTAGATCAGAAATGTAAAATCAAGATAGAGCCTGAAATCACTGGCACAAGACAAAAAACCCCTCTGATAGACAGAAATTCTGCAAATTATGTAACAAAGTTAAAAAATTAATAAAACAGGATAAAATCCTATATTACCGGTCTGCCCTGAACTCCACCGAAAACAACTCTAAACAATTCTGGTCAACCATCAACTCCATCCTCCACCCAGGAAAAGTAGGAACCCCTCCACCAAACAAAACAATCTCCTCTGAAAACATGGCCACCTCCTTCAACACTTACTTCGCACAAACCGTTCTATCACTAGCAAAACAACACAACCCCTCTCCCCTGCCCTCCTCCAACTACTAACTTTTCCACTGCATTCACTTTCTCCCCTATCCCTACCTCCAACATAAAAAGACTCTTATCGAAACTAAAGCCCACAAATCTAGCATCTGACAACCTCCCAGCTGAGTACCTTAAAACTGCATCTGAAGCCCTAGCCTACGCAGTTGCAATCCTGATTAACCGATCTTTATCTGAAAGCTATGTCAGCAACAAATGTAAAATAAAATAAATAAATGTCCCTTCACTATGGGAAATATCCCACATTATCCCCCTCCACAAAGGAGGGCCCTCCACAGAATTCACCAACTGCCAGCCCATAGCAATTCTGTCTCCTCTATCCAAAATACTAGAGAGATGCATTCACTCTCAAGTTCTAAATTACATCCTTACTGACAACCTCCTATCTAACACACAATATGGTTTCCAACCATACCACAGCACAACCACCACCTTACTTGCTTTCACTGATACAATACTTCAACATAAAAACAATGGTTATTTCACCTCTGCAACTTTCCTAGACCTATCTAAAGCATTCAACATGGTCTCTCATAACCAACTCATCACTGTCCTTAATACTCTATCCTTCTCTCAATCTGCCACAAACTGGTTCCAGAGCTACCTGACTGACCGCCATCAATCCGTTGTTTGGCATAATGATATGTCCCCCCTAACTCCCTGTCTCAATAGGTGTTCCCCAAGGATCCATCCTTGGACCCTTACTCTTCTCCATATTCACTAATAATCTAGCCTCTGCTACCAAACAGGCCACTCTCATACAGTACGTAGATGATTCCACCATCATCTGCTCAGCCCACTCCCTACCTGAACTTCAAAAGACCACACAGGAAGCCTTTTCCTCAGTTGAAACCTGTCTTTTAGATGCACAATTAATACTTAACCCAAACAAAACAAAACTCCTCATCTTCCAACCCACCAAACACAATCTAAACACCCACCAATTTAATATTAAAGCCAACAACACCATTATCCCCCCAACAGACCACACCAAACTACTTGGAGTTGAAATTGACAATAACCTCAAGTTTGACATCCACATCTCATTAACAATAAAAAAGTACACAAAAAACTAGGAGCTTTACACAGAAATAAGCAATTCCTCACCATATCAGCCAAGATTTCAGTTGCAAATAGCCACCTTATCTCCACCCTACTCTACACCTCTCCAGTCTTTACCAACCTAAGGCAAAGTAAATTAGATAAACTCGAGTCTTGCTACAACAAAATAGCAAGGTTTGCCACTGGTGCAAACTACCGTAGTCACCACTGCACCTCACTTACTGAACTAGGCTGGCTAGAACTCCCTCACCTCCTTCAATGGTACCAACTCTCACTCGCCCGCAAACTACTAAATCATCCTCTAATAGTCCCTTCCCTACAAAATCTACTCCAGCCCTATCATACTATCAGACCACTGTGCTCCAGCAACAAAAATCAACTACAGGTAACGAGAACCAGGAACTCTGCTAGAGAAGCTCTCTTCTCCTACTCCATAGCAAAATTATGGAATACCCTTCCTCACACTATAACGTCTGTGTCATCACATACTAACTTCAAATCTGTTCTAAAATCTCATCTAAAAGAGCACTGGGCATTCCCCTGCAACAAACCTCTCTAACATCTCTACCCCATCCTCTCTTATCCCTTTCTTTCACCCTCTAAATACCTCAGATTGCAGTCAAATACTTTGCTTGTAAACCTAGATCTCAGCTGTAATCTTAACCACTGTTATTCAAGGGTAAAACCTGCCAGCTCAGCTATTAAAATACTTACCAGTCTTTATGGCACCAATGATGTAACTGTTGTACCATTAACTAAATACTTAATTCCATTTAGAACTATAACTGTTTACTACTATTGTTAAACAAAACCTATCTATACTTCTTGTAACGTAATTAACAGTGTTTTTTTTTTTAATTGTTATTTTATTTTTTTAATTGCAGTTTTTATTGTGGAGCTTTTCTCCCTGGGCCTCTGCCGAAATGGGACTTTTGTCCAGTCGGATTTTCCTGGTCAACAAATGTAAATAAATAAAATAACAAAATAAAATAAATAAAAATGTGTGTGTCCTATGGACACACATTTGGCCCACCACATGTCTTCAAGTGGGTTTTGTCACCTTGTCTAGTACTGCCTACTATGTATGGATTTCATGCTGCCGATATAGGTGTCTGCTACCTGCTGCCATCCCATTCAGCCACCCGATTCCCTTATATGTTTACATCCATACCATAGATACAGGTAGCAGAACATACTACTACATTCAGCAATTGATACTGAGAGAGTGACTTACCTTGTGGTTGTGCCAGTACTGTGGATGGTGCTGGAGGGCTGACTATGTTGGATGCACATAGTACACTCCCTATACATGGTTAAGCACAGGTAGTGTCATGTTTGGCATCCCTTTTACTGTATGTGCGAGTCAGAGAGAGGTGTTATTCCCTGCGTTCCTACCATGTCAGTGTATGTGCTATGCACAACTGGGGATATCATGGGGATCTCACAGGCAACAGCATCCTGGGTACTCCACCAGTTTCTGGATGCCATGTCAGCATATGCTGGTGAGCACATATATTTCCTCAACAATCATGAGGTGTTGTCCAGCAATATGCGTCACTTCCACCAAATAGCAGAATACCCTGAGGTAGTGGGTGCTATAGACTGCACGCACATATACATCAAAGCACCACTCGGTGAGCGGGGTAGAGTCTACATAAACCACAAGGACTTCCCCTCCATCAACTGCCAGGTCATGTGTGATGCCCAGGGCATTATAATAAATGTGTGTGCTGGCAGCCCTGGAAGCTATCACGACTCCCACATCTGGCATATGACGCAGCTGTACCAGAGACTAGCCAATGGGAACATCCCATATGGCCACCTAGTGGGGGATGCTGGTTACGCACTGGAGCCATGGCTGACACCCATCAGAAATGCACACACACCCGAAAAAGAACTCCATAATGAGGCACATGCACAGACCAGAATCATAATAGAGTGTGTATTTGGGATGCTCAAGTCATGGTTCTGGTGCCTGGACATATCCGTTGGAGCCTTGCAGTACTCACCAGCTACATGTACCCAAATTGTTATTGTATGTGCCATGCTACACAATATGATCCTGCGGAAACAGCTGCAGCAGGAACAGTATGGGGCAGGGCCACACAGCCCCCCCACCATTGGCAAGGCCAGAACTGGCACAGAGTGACTTGGAGGAGGAACAACCTGAGCCTGCCCCTGTAGGCAGAAAGAGGCATGCCCAGTATACCCAGGCCTTGGCAAAGAGGCAACACATAGCATATGTACTGACACAGTAGGGACCCAGGGAATGACACCTCTCTCTGACTCACACATACAGTAAAAGAGATGCCAAACATGACACTACCTGTGCTCAACCATGTATAGGGAGTGTACTATGTGCATCCGACATAGGCAGCCCTCCAGCACCATCTGCAAGTCTGGCACACCCTCATGGTAAGTCAATCAACCTACCAATTGACAAATGGAGTAGAATGTGTTGTTACCTATAGCTATGGTATGGATGTGAGCATGAAAGGGAATTGGGTGGCCGAACATTATGGCAGCAGGCAGTAGACACCCATAGTGGTACTATGACATCTGTAACACATACTGGAGTCACCATAGTAGCCAGTACTGCACAGGGTGACAAATCCCATTACAGGAAATGGGCTGAGTGACATGTGTGTCCATAAGACCCACACATGCCAGTCAGGAAGGTTCACATACCCAACAACAGTCTCAGCCAGCAGGACAGGTGTAGACAAACCCAGACAGAGCCTGTGCCATGGCCCCAGAATGATGGCTATGGTTAACCTCCCCCCCAGGCCTACACAGATGACCACAGCAGGGTAGGCAGTGTGATGCTAATTCTGAAGGGTAGGAAGTCAGACAATAATATGTAGGGCAACCAAAGCCACGATCTGTAGTACACTGGTATGCCTCTAGTCAGCATGATAGTTAGCAATACAGAATGAAATGTTGTAGCTGACATACCAGTAGTCATAGCAAATGTGTACAAGTGTCACATGTACCCCCCCCCACATCCTACATAGTAATGTAATAACAGTCAGGTGTGCCCCCCAACCCTGTGTAGAAATGTAGAAATAGTCAGGTGTGCCCCCCCCCCGCTATGCAGAAATGTAGTAACAGTTAAAACCAAATGATCGATGGATATCCTGCAGAGACAGCATGCTACCTGTCGGTGTACAACACAAAGGCCAGCACTGCAGCACAAACTACCTGGACACGACCCACACATTCAATACAGACGGCCATACTGGGCATGCTCACACACTTAGAGAAATGAAGGCAATGTCAGTCAACAACATACTGAAAGGTTATACTGGCCATGCTCACACACTTAAACACATGAAGGCCATGACTGCAAACACCAATGGACCAGACATATCTGGCAGTTGCAGTTGTTAGTGCAGACACTCGTCAGTATGCACCACTCATGCCTTGCACACACAGTAGATAGGAATACAGACATATATGTCAGGACAAGACACTATAATAAACCACAGGTAGATGTACATAGATGTGTGGAAGAAGGTGACTGTGACAAGGAGCCATCCAGGCCTGTCCCACTCGGCACACAGCCAGAGGGCCCCAAACACATGAGGTGCAGATGTCACTCACTGCAGATACTAGCCACCAGTATCTGTCAGCATTACAGACTATGTGGTGCACGTGCCAGCTGTGCAACATGACTGTACACGGAAGTAGTCATCTAGCAGCTGTATACACGTACCTGTGACATATGACCCCGTGTGTGCCCGCATGTGGTGTGTCAGTCCCTAGATGTATGGGTTATGGCCAATGCACACACTGCCCTCCCCATAGCCCTACTCTGACAAGCCTGCTGAAGTCATCTAATGTGAAATACACCTTTGGGAGACTAGTAGCCCATTAATCTCCATAGCGCTTTCTGTAACTCTGTACTGTAATAAATTACTTAGATAGGTGTTCTAACCCCAGACCTGGCAACTGGGAATGTGTGTGTTTGTGTGCATGTCTGTCTGTTTCTGTGTAGACAGCAATGCTTTTTAGGGTACTCACACACCTTACAATTCACATACTCAACTTTGGCAAGGCTGCTGATGTCATCCAATGTGATACACACCTTTGGGGAAGGAGTGCACCAGTAATCACCATGGCGCATGCTATAACTGCGTATTGTTGTAGTGTAATAAACTAGTTAGGTAGGAATTCTATCCCCAGACATTGTAAGTGTGAATGTTTGTTTGTGTTCCTTTGTCAGAGTAGGGAGCAATTTTTTGAGGCCATTCACAGGCACTACAGCCTCCATTGCCCTACTTTGGAATGTCTGCTGACATCATCAACTGTGAAATACATCGTTGGGGAAAAATATCCCACTAATATCCATGGGGCGTACTATAACTGCGTAATGCTGTAGTGTGATAAAATAGGTAGGTATTCGAACCCCAGACATGACAAGTTTGTCTGTGTGTCTGACTGTGCAGACAGCAATGCTTTCTAGGGTACTCACACTTCTTACAATTCACATACTCAACATTGGCAAGGCTGCTGATGTCATCCAATGTGATATACACCTTTGGGGAAAGAGTACGCCAGTAATAACCATGGCACGTGCTATAACTGCGTAGTGCTGTAGTGTGATAGAATAGTTAGGTAGGTATTCTAACCCCAGGCATGGCAAGAGTGTGTATGTGTCTGTCTCTGACTGTGTAGAGAGCAATGCTTTTTAGGGAACTCACACTCCTTACAATTCATATACTCAACTTTGCCAAGGTTGCTGATGTCATCAACCTAGAAATACACCTCTGGGAAGATTATAGCCTACTAATCTCCATAGCACGTCCTGTAACTGTGTACTGCTGTAGTGTGATAAAATACTTAGATTGGAGTTCTAACCCCAGACTTGAAAACTATGAGTGTGTGTGTGTTTGTGTGCATGTCTGTCTGACTATGTAGAGAAACAATGCTTTTTAGGGTACTTACACACCTTACAATTCACATACTCAACTTTGGCAAGGCTGCTGATGTCATCCAATGTGATATACACCTTTGGGTAAAGAATACACCAGTAATCACCATGGCAGGTGCTATAACTGGTTAGGTAGGAGTTCTATCCCCAGACATTGTAAGTGCAAATGTTTGTGTGTGTTCCTTTGTCAGAGTAGGGAGCAATGTTTTTGAGGCCATTCACAGGCACTCACTACAGCCTCCATTGCCCTACTTTGGCATGTCTGCTGACATCATCAACTGTGAAATACACATTTGGGGTATAAACATCCAAGTAATCTCTGTGGAGTGTGCTATAACTGTATAATGCTATAGTGTGATAAAATAGTTAGGTAGGTGTTCTAATCCCAGACATGGCAAGTGTGTGTCTGTCTCTGACTGTGTAGAGAGCAATGTTTTTTAGGGTACTCACACTCCTTACAATTCATATACTCTATTTTGCCAAGGCTGTTGATGTCACCAACGTAGAAATACACCTCTGGGAAGGTTATAGCCCAGTAGTCCCTGCAGCACATCCGATAACTGAGTACTGCTGGAGTGTGGCAGTTCTGGATGTTTTGTGTGTGTTCCAATGTCTGTGTATGGAGCAATGCAGTATAGGCTAGTCACAAGCAGTACATATAAAATGTCCTACTTTGGTAATCCTGCTGATGTCATCCATTGTGAAATACACCTTTGGGGAAGGAATACTCCGGTAATGTCTGTGGCACATAATATAACTGTGTAGTGCTGTAGTGTAATAAACTAGTTAGGTAGGGGTTCTACTCCAAGACATGACAGGCATGTGTGTGTGTGTGTGTGTGTGTGTGTGTGTGTGTGTGTGTGTGTGTGTGTGTGTGTGTGTTTTTAACTCATATCCTGTGTAGAGGTGGTTGTGAGTGTGTGTCACCCGTGGCCAATGTGGAGTGGGTTTTGCATATTTCTTATATGGTGGCCCTGCTATATGTCACAATGTCAACCGTACTGGGATAACAATTGTAAAATAGCTGAGAGGCTGGGGTGCAAAGCCATACCCATACATGTGACATCAAGGCCAGGCAATGACAGTTAGCAACTGGTTAGGTGTGCAGTAATACTTGGGTTGCCATAACTCACTGGGTGTGCCTGTTGTGGACACATCCACCATCATTGCAGTTACTGTTACATCTATCCCCCCACATAGCTGTCTGTAACACAGTACAGTGTATGTTATCAGGTTGGTTAGTTGTTGTTTACACCATTCACAGTAGTAGAGCGCCTCACACCCTCCAAAGGGTAGGGCTATGCCACTGGCATTGGCACATCCGTGTTACTGAGGTGAGGAATGCAGTAGAGTGGGGAAAGGGACATACACCCTCTTTTGGCATGTTCAATGTCATTCAAATAGCAGACTGCATATATACCAATGTGTGGTTGTACCTGTCCTGTCTTGGTGGGATCACATGGGCAACAGATGTGTTACCTGCACGGGGACATACCTACACGTGTACAGTCTTGTATCTGTACTGCATCCAAACTAAAGGCTCTGTGTGTTGTAACCAGCCATATCATGTGTACCACCCACTACACTTACTGGTGTCCACTGTAGAAGGCCTGCTGACACCACTACACCCATCAACCATGTGGCACATGGACAGCCACAACACAATCAGAATAGATAATGGTGAAAACAATACAATATTGTTAATAACAGCTATAATGCATCATGGCTGCACAGCTACACATTCCAGGATGTTAGCATTTGACTTTACTGCTGACAACATGCTACACAGCATTCCATTGCTACACTGTTGTACAATCACCCTGTGCATCAGAACCAGGTTAGCCTGCCCCTGCATCGATGTTATGGATGACAGGATGTGGCACAGGTATCATCATATGCACAGGGTATGTTGTTGGTTTGCCAGAGGCCTAGGCTGAGCCATACAATTGACAATGTGTGTGTGTGTGTGTGTGTGTGTGTGTGTGTGTGTGTGTGTGTGTGTGTGTGTGTGTGTGTGTGTGTGTGTGTGTGCGTGTCTGTGTGTGTGTGATAGGGCTGAGTAGTGTTATGGGCCAATGGTGATGTGTGTAGCTCTCAGCTATGGACCTATCCATATGATAGCCAGAAGATTGGCTATTAGGTTTTGTCTGTGCACCACACAGGTATTGTCCCAGATATATCAGGTGCATTCTGTCCGTTGAGTGCTATCAGTACATGGCTACATCCATTTGTATTTTGATGTCGTATTCCTGCATAAGGGTATGTTGCAACAAATCCTGTAACACCAGCAATTTCCAGGGTGTGTAACAGCAATAATGCAAATATGGCCCTGTGTTCCTGCCTCTGTCCTCCACATATATGCCAGTCTTTGTCCTGCTGTGATACAGACAGGGGTTCTTAGGTAATGGCCTATAATTATTTACTGCTAACATTACTGCTATCATCCCAGTCATATCATGGACTCCCACAACAACTGTTGCGCAAAGTCCATATATATGGGGGCAACAGCTGGACAACACATATGTGCCCTTGTACATTCCAGAGGTCAGTGTGTGGTACACAGTGTTCCTTGCCCTTGTACAGCCTTTTATGGGGGGGGTTCAATGCTATTAACCTAGGCTATGACACCTTCTCAGGGATATAAGTGTTAAGACAAGGGTCATTCAGTGTGATAGTGAGATGTTAGGTAAAGCAATGTTATGTACGAGATACTGTAACATTACCACAAGTGCTACATTTCTCCCTAGGGCTTGACTACAGGGTGTAATTGGAGGCTGCTGAACTACATCTGTAATTGTTGATAGTCACTTATCTTGAAGGCAAATCCTGTGACTACTGTTATACTAATTGAAGACCTTGGCCTGGACCGCATAGTATGGTATATATACACATTGCTTGCATCTAATGTTTTGTGTGGGGCTTGCATTCATCAGTGATTACTTATTTCAGAATTTATGTGGTGCAAGTACTGGCATGCATTATTGTATAGTACACAAATAAAGGTTTTCTGTGTATGCATACCTGTGTGTCGTGTCATGTCCTTTGAATTGTGGGTGGGTATAAGTTTAATGTAAGTATTCTCATTTGTGGGAATGGTTGCCACACTACACATTTCACAGGTGCCAGTTACAGGGCTTGTGGCTGAGGGATATACTTTACACCCAGTACTTACACACTATGTCTACATATGTATGGCTACTAATACCTTTTTTCTCTGTATATGTGTATGTACCTATATATATATATATATATATATATATATATATATATATATATATCTCATATAGCGATATCTATATATACATGTATCGATATATATGTATCTATACACACACACATATATATATATATATATATATATATATATATGTACATACATATGAATATATTTATCTATCTATATACAATTGATGTTATATGATTATTTGCGCGTCATACATATATACACATATAGCTGTCTATCTGTTTACATTTACAGATATATATCTGTCCATATGTCCATGCATGTTCGGCTCATATTCTGGCCTGTACCTCATTCTCTTGGCAATTGACATGGATGATTGCCGCACTGAAGTCAGTAACTAGTGCCAACACTTTTGTGTTTCAGACTTCATCTCCTTCTACATATGTGTTCTAATACATATAACTGTGTAAGAAAACAATGAGGTGAATCCAACAAAGCACAGTAGCCGATGTAAAATCCAAAATCTTTTACTTGCTAGCGCTTTCATGTAACGATTTACATACACTTCTTCATGGTCTTCATGGGGCCCTTTTTTTGTTTTTTTAAGGTGAGAGTGGGATGTTGGGGAAGGAGAGTAGGTATGCTTGGGGGGATAAGTTGGGTAGGATGACAGACAAGACAGACAAGACAGCATACAGGGGCAGTATATGACACATGTGGGGGGAAACACCTTGGATGGGGATGGGTGTTTGGAAGTCGCAAGTCCATGGGCCCCAAAATGGAAACAGTGGGACTGAAGTTCCCACCCATGGGCGGTCACCACTGCACCTTCATGGCCCCAAAGGTGGCTGTGCTGGAGGGGCTGTGTAGGAGGGGCAGGTTCACCCTCTAATTGTGCCACTCAGCCTTCAAGCTGGCGTAGCCGGTCTGGAAACTCCATATTGAGCTCCCTACACACCACGGCCGGACCTGACGATGAGTGACATGTTCCTTTCTGTTCCCACTCCTGGGAGGATGCGAGCCCCATCCCCTGCAGTGGTTCCACCGGAAGGTGCCACAGCACCAACGGAGGAGGAGATCCCAGGCTGGGCCCCAGATGTGCTGGTGCCCAGTGCCATGGCCAGCTGAGGTGGGACAGGTGGGTTCGCTGGGACCGGCCTTTCCATACAAGCTATGTTGTAGCAGGTTTATGACAGATATGGGTTAGTAATAGTCAACAGCATTTGGGATTAGTTATAACAGCATGCATAGGTATTCCCATTAACCCAAAACACCAGATATAACACAGTTGCAGAGCAAGCAGAACACATGCATATATGAAACAACAGTGGCCATTACAACAGCATGCAGGTTTCATTGATGGCAACAAGCCACCAATATGGGTGTATTTTAACATGGCACATGCATAGAAACAAATGTGAATATTTATAAACCATTAGGACATATGTCCCAACATAAGTTTGGAGTGTACACATACCAGTTGAGGTGTGTTATTGTGTTATTTTTTCACATATGGTAGGAGTGAGAGAGAGAATCAATTAACAACTAATATATCCTTGTAGTTTTCACAACATTCTTAGTCACTGCACTGATCTGTCCCTTACATGTATTATTACACTACCCAATGGCCTTATATTGTACACCGGTATGTTTATAGATTATTATATATGTGACCTGTGTCTTACATACAGGCATGACAAGATGCAGGTGTTAATGCAACATATGTTGAGAATTGCTCTCATTCACTTTGGGTGAGGTGCTAGAATGACAGGTTTGTGTCCATATACATTCTCTGTGTATGTACATGTCTGACTATCAGTTATATGCCATTAACAGCTGCCTACATTTCTTGGATCATCACACTGATTATTCAGGGGAACAGGTTACCAGCCTGGTGATGTGGGCCATTTATCTGGACATGCTGGACAGATTGGAACAGTTGTGGGGTATGGATATTCGTGCAACTTTCTATTTCAGCCTTCTAGCAAATTCTGTACAGTTGGGTGCAATTATGCATACAGCTTTCTATCTGAACATTGTAACAAAATCTGTACAGTTGTGGGGTATGATTATGCATACAACCTACTAGCACTCCTGGGATTCAAACCCCTGCTGTGTGTGACAAATAAAATTACAGTTAAAATAACAGTACACTGTGCTATCAGGGAATTGATGTGAAGCGTTCTACTGTTTTATTTGAAAGTCTCCCTCACTTGTACAATATGACCAACCTCTTGGCACTTCCAGCATTGTTATACAGAACTTCATACACATTTTATCTGCATACCACAGTGTGGGTAACACTACTTAATACAACAGTACTATGTATAATATACAACAGTTCAACAACATATCACAGAAGAGTAAACAGAAGCACTCCAGGGGTTATACCTTTATTCACAGGATAAAATGTAAAGTATACCGGATGGTCCCAATAGAATCCTCAGCCAAACTGGAAAATGATATGGTATAAAAACACTGATGGATTCAGCACCCAGGAAGCACGACAAACTTCAAATTTCCATCATACGAACTCCTTTATTTATTAAAATACAGACAGACAAGCGCTTTCACGCACCAAAGTGCGCTTCCTCAGATCTTCACATTAAATGACATTTTCCATGAAGTATATATACCCAGTGGAATTAGATTAAATTAAATTTAATTTAATTAATTATTCACTTAGTGTGATTAATCAATCAACATGCATAACATAATCGGCAGTGTTAGTTAGATGCATAAAGAGCCAGTATTCACAGGATATTACATATTTATTTCTACTGGTATGACACTTTCTAAGGCTCTTATATTTATTTGTTCTGACAGTACATGCTGAATGATTTACTAACTTGCCTCACAACACAGCCTTTGCAACCTAGCATCATGGGCTTGCTGGTTCGCAGCCTGCTCATCTGCAGCTGTCAGAGGAATACAGTGGTATTTAGCCATATCTATCCATAGTATACACAAGCTAGGTAATTATTAACTACTTAGTAGAATGAGTACTGACTCAGTTCTAGGGAATTAGACATCTGCCAAGACTCCGGGATCCACTGTTCCAACACATCCCCCCTCTGCCGCTTCAGGTCAGCATGGTGGTGCCTGACCTGCTCACCAGTCTGGGTGATACGTGTGGCACTGGTGAGGTCAGGGGAAAGACTGTCCCAGGCCTCTATTTTATACTGCAAGCCCTGGTACTGGCCCTGCAGTAGTCTCTGCTCATGGTGTTTTACCAGGAGCCATACCATGAATTTTGACTCCTGGATGCCCCAGCGTTGTGCTCTGAATAGAGTGCCTTCACCCACACTAGCCATTCTGCCTGCAGTAGGAAGCTACAACCAGTTATGGGAAGTATTCCCGCCTGTGGGGTTTAAATATGACCAATTACCCACACTTTTCCATGATTGGCCAGTTTTGAAAAGGCTAAGCTATGGGCACACCTGCTTACCTAGGATTGGCAGTGCTTAAAGAGGTATACCACTAGGCAGATTGAATTGTCTCTCGTACACATTGCTTACACTTAATGAGTTGAGCTGTGCTGCGGCCAGCATTGCTTAATAGTTAATTAGCACTATATTTGCCTTTTGGCAGTGATTTCTTATTCATTACGGGTTACATACATGTCTGGTATCCATGATTCATTTGTATATACACTGTATGTGGTCCTGGGGACTTCTACACTTTACTACAATAACACCTCAGATCTATACTTACTGCAGTACTCCAGTTCACATATATATGTTCTGTGGCAGGATATACAACATCACACTGTACATAGATTCAGTTCACATGTTTGGTTTGATTTTCCTGTGGTGAGGATTAGTTTGCTGATACCTCCATGATATGCATTGCTATGATGGCTTAGTGGTTAACTACTGTGACTGTGGTATACAGGGTCCTGAGTTTGAGCCTTGCAGAAGCTTTTTATTTTGTTACTGGGCAGAACATCGTCTGTTGGATACAGCATGATTAAGGGACATTTGAGCAGTTGTATGCGGGTGTGCACGTGTTTGCGCAGAGCTAAGCGATGCTAACCTCCAGGTGTGTTTTCTTACACTCAGTTAGCTTCTACTTTGCTTAATCTCTGTAGGCAATGCTTACCCCCCATGCAAACACACATACACATGCTTATAACTGCTTATCTATGCTTACTACTGCTTCTTTGTGCTTACACCTGCTTACTAGTGCCTTAGTCATTATGACATTGACACTTCACATGTGCATTTAATGCAGTACTCCTGTTCAAATAAAAATGTTATTTAGTAGGTTATACAGCAAAACGATGTTGATATACAGATTTCCCAAGGAAAATGGAATGTGCTACAGTGGGACTCGAACTGGGAATGCCTGCTTGTTAGGCAGATGCTCTACCCACTACACTATTGCGCTTCTGCTTTATTTGTGTATGTTTACCTTAATGTCATATCCATGCTCCCTTTCCCCAGACCCCGAGCCCAACATACACAGCATCCATCCATTCTCCAGTTGCTAGCCCTGCCATACCACACCTCCGCACATTTCCCTCTCTGCACATCTCGGTACTCCTCCATTATACTGTCTCGACACAACCTTTTGCAGGCTCTTCATCCGGTTAGTCCATGTACATTTGAGACTCCCCTTGATCCTTCTCAGATACTGGTGGAAACATCTGTGTGACCCACAAAGTCTAGTTCGTCCAGCCAGGGGGGGACCTGTTGTTGTGTCATGAGTAGACTTTGCTGGTCTGCACTGTTTCTCCCACTGATAGCATCCTGCCAGGGGTTTGAAATGTGGCAGTGTGCTCACACACCGCACCAGTCTCATCTCCCAGTTGCGCAGATGAAGCATGCCCCCACGGCGTGCCCCGTTTTTCATCCCTCTCTTTAATATTATGCAAGACTACTGTTCTCATAGTTTGTGTAGACAGGCAGTGTTCATTGATACTCATAGACTGCTCGGAATACCATGAATGAGCAATGTACACATGTTTGCTGGTATTAATCTGCATACTTACATACATTTCCTATACTGTTAACTGCCTGTGCTGGATGTTATGTTCGTGATAACAGCAGCTGATTGTCCGTCTGCCATACCTTCGTGATAACTCATTTGGACTATAGTGTGCAGGGTGGGGGGGGGGGGCCTGGGAGTGCTGATCATTTTGTTACTGGGCACGATGAGAACTGTTGCCTACAGAGTGCGTAAGGCACTGTGGGGGAAGTGTCTGTGGGTATGCGCTGGTGTGCTCGAGGCTCAGACTTGGTGACCTCCGGTTATGGCGTCTTACACTGGGTTGGCCTCCACATTGCTTAACCAGTGTGGGCATTGCTTACTGCCGCCCAAACAGGTGTAATCCCACTTGCTGAAGCATACTCCTGTGCTACTTCATTAACATGTCGGTATGATACGTGCTTAAGTCAGGGGAACATGTCAGGTATGACGTTGACGAAGGTCAGTGTTAGGTGAAGTGGGATTCCAGTTTAGTAGTTCTGGATAGGTTACACTCAGGTATTCGGGTTAGGTTTAGTTATGCCATACCTGTGTTGTAGAGTAGATGTGAATAGTGAAGGTGTAGGTAGATAGGTGGAGGGGAGGGCATTTTAACTGTATAGTAGGCCGTTGGACTGATTGATGGTGGAGCAGTAGTGCAGGTTTGCAGGATGCTGGGATTTGTAAAAGAGGCAGGACAGGAGGTGTTGGTGTCACTAGTTGGTGTAGGGGTATGGAGTATTAGTTGTGGGGGGTAGACTTCACCAGGTGGTGAGCAGGTGGTGATCCAGGTGTGCTTGAGGTTTCCCTTCATGTGTTATTTGCATGTGATGTATGGGACAGCTGCGGTACTACACGTGGGTTGGGGGTTCCAGATTCTGCCAATATAGTTGTGATGAGGGTGTTGCCTACTTGTGACTGTTAACATTACCAGTCATGAAACGGGTCAATAGGTAAGTGGTGTTATTGGGTCACACAGAGGGGCTGATAGTAGGGGACACGTCCAGGGATGTGCAGGAAGGCTGACGGGAAGGTCCACAGCTGGCCATTTCAACTACTGCGACAGCTGTGTATATACCCTGCATTTGGGGGTAGGTTTGGACACTCACACCCCTGAGTGGGGGGGACAGCAATAATACCTTGTGATGCCACTTAGTTCGGCTTACATGCCTACAGTGGGGTGTTGTGACCATGTGTTCTTTGGTGTCATTTAGTGGGTTTGCAACAACACATCTGGTTATACTGTCCTTTGTCGTGTAAACTAGGCTTTGCTGCAGTGGGACTCGTACCAGGTGAGGCTGCTTATTAGGCATCGGCTCTGCCCAATGCACACTATTGCTTGCATCCCTGGGGTGGTCCACATAGAACCACTCCAGCCAACACCAGCACGGCTAAGTCCATAATTACATACCCATAGTTCTCAACTCACGCATCCTGTTCAGCACTCTTCCTTACTCCGGGTGCAGGTCGGATCTAAACACACCACTACACACTGCCCACTCTCCGCTTCTCGGGACCCATCACCTATGTTATCTCACCTCATGGGTCATCAGGCTTCTCCAACCTTGTAGTCTGGGAACATACATGCCCTTCCGTAGGTTATCCATGTAATGGCTGGAAGCCCAAATAGCCATTACATTTTTAGACTGTTCCGCAAGGGACATTCTTGTCTTTGTTTCAAGATTAGACTTGGTGGGTCTTTCCCACTGGTAGTATCCTGCCTGTAGTCTGGGAAGCAGTGGTTTGTATACTTTTATTGTGTGTTTGTATGTTTCACCTGTCAACTGAGGGGAGGGGTTGATGCTACGTTTTACACGTTTGTTGATTGGGCCCCTCACCCCCATTGGCATGGCTTGTGAACATATGTAAGTCTTAGTGGTAGATCCCTTTGTCTATGGTGTGCAGGGTCCTTGGTTTGGGCCTTGCAGGAGCTGCTTATTTTGTTGGTGATGCAGAACACCACTGGTTGGATACTGAGTAATTAAGCCACTTTAAAGCAGTTGTAAGCGGGTTTGTGTGGGTTTGTGCAAAGGTAAGCACTGCCAACTTCCGGTTACAGTGTCTTACAATCAGTTGGCTTCTACTTTGCTTAATCTGTGTAGGTAATGCTTACCCCCGCACAACCACACTTCAACACACTTACTAGTGCTTAGACCTGCTTACTATTGCCTTATTCATTATGACACTGACACTTCACATGTGCATTTAATGCGGTACTCTAGTTCACATTTACATGTTATTTAGTAAGTTATACAGCAAACAATGTGAAAAAAGTGTTCATATACGGATTTCACATGGAAAATGGTATGTGCTGTAGTGGGACTCAAACCGGGAACGCCTGCTCATTAGGCAGATGCTTTGCCCACTACACTATTGCTGTGCTGCTTCAGTTGCATATATCTTCCTTGTTATCCTCTTCAGCCTTTTAAGCTGCTTTAACCGTAGCTCAGTGATGGGCACACCCGCGCACCTACGGTTAATTGTACTCGGATTTAAATAAATATAGTGGGTTTTCTTTGGTTTATTTATATGTCCTGTTGCTGTTGTACACATGGGGGACTGTTGGTTGGGATATGCAGACACCTATGGGTGGCCTCGCTCATTTATTTCCACTTTCTGCTGTTCTATATTGCATGGGCGTGTTTATTCTGAGAGCTCTGCTCTCAGACACGGCCCCTGCACTCGTACACTGTCCATGTATGATTGGGAGTTCAGGCAGCCCGTCTTCATTAATATGCATGGCACGCTGCCATCCTCCTCCTAAACTGCCACTTAAGTACAGCACTAGACTAGTCCTGCATGGAAAATTTGTAAATCCGGGGGAGATTCATTACACACTGAAATCATGCAGTTGTAAGGCTTCTCACCAGTTTCCCAACTTTATCAGTAAACTACAAGATCAAACTACCATAGTTTATGAGCTGTCAAAGCAGCAATCTAACTGCATCAGCTCAAAGGTTAAAAAATCTATTAGTCATCAATTTTAACTATGCCAAGCAATATATAAAGAAAACAGCTCCCTATTGAAATGTAAGCACTTGAAATGCTGAGTGCTGAAAAGCAAAAGAAAAACCTGGAGAAGAGTGAATCTCAAAAATCTCTCTCCTCCTTAAAACTGCTTTTTGCAAAGTAGGCAAGTCCCCCACCACCACCATACACCCCAAACTTATAAATACCAACTCTGAGATTGGCATACCTAGGAGAAAATGGGATATTCTGGGAAATGGCATCTTTGACTTGGTATTTACAAGTCCGATCTTTCAGCCATTCAGTCTCTGCATTTCAGGACTCACAATAGCAGGTCTCAACATTTCAAATGTTTACCAAAGAAAACATTTTCCTTCTTATGTGTATCTTAATTCTCCACTGCTATAACTCCACTAGGACACTCCATGTCACACCTGTAATCAAAAACGTACATTTTGGGTATAGCACTTATTACCTCAGAATTGAGCTAGAATGTCAACATATGTGTTCCATTTCACAAAATACATTAAGGAAACCACGGTAAAAATTTCTCCAAAGCCAACTTCATGCTTCTTAAGACAGAAGTGGTGAACTTCATGACACCCATGCAGATGCACAATACAGTTACGACTACTGAATCCTACACAATTGCACCTTATAATCACTTACACGAGTGCATGGATAAGAAACTGTTGCAAAAGAGAGTAAAATCCCATGAGTGGATGAGCTCCCTTGTTAGCCTCAGTAAGAAGCTGTGATCCCTGATAAAATCCTCCAAAGCTAGTTACGAAAACAAAATCGCCACTGATTCTAAAGACAACCACAAAGCATTCTATAGCTATGTCAAGAATCTCAATGGCAACACTCAGATCTGCTCTGAGTTACAGCACAATGGCACTAAATATACAGACCCAACTGCTATTGCCAGCATCTGCCAGATAGGTTCAGTGATAACTTTACCCCCCCTCTCACCCCCTAAAGACCCCATCTCTATACCGAAAGAATGCAAAGTTAATGTAATCACGGCTGCACAGGTAAAAAAAACAAACTCTCCAAAGCCAAGAACACAGCATCCATGGGACCAGACAACATCCCAGGCTGTGTTCTGCACAAACTACAGAATGAACTGGCACCCTACCTAAGTACCATGTTCGCCCATAGCCTCACCTCAGGCTTTGTGCCTGCCGAATGGTGGACAGCAACGGTAATCCCACTCCACAAGGGGGAGCCACCACGGAGCCCGGGAACTACCACCCCATTAGCCTGATGAGCTTGATCTGCAAGGCCATGGAACATATCATCATGGAACTTATAAACAAAGACATTGGTAACTTCCAAACTCTGGACCCCACCCTGTTCAGTTTTGTAAAAGGCAGATCATGTCTCCTAAACCTGATAGACTTCTTTGAAGCAGTCACCAAAGCCGTAGATGAGGGTAAGGTGGTTCACACAGCCTATCTAGATCTTGCCAAGGCTTTCAACACCATCCCCCACTCTGGAATTATAGATAAACTCACTAAACTAGGTATAAGTCCCTATGTCACAAGATGGGTTGCCAACTGGCTCACTGACAGAACCCACATTGTGAAAGTAGCAGACTCCAAATCCGACTTCAGACCAGTGACAAGTGGAGTACCACAGGGTTTAGTCCTGGGTTCTCTCCTGTTTGGTATCTACTTCTCTGAAGTTCAGGCTAACATAGAAGGTCTTTGGCTAAAGAAGTTCGCGGATGGCTGCAATCTAGGAGCCATAATCAAAACTCCTAATGATGTGGACATCCTACAAAAGGGCCTCACTGAGACAGATGTCTGGTGTCAAAGCCATGGCCTCAAGCTCAATGCCAAAAAGTGCATTGTCATCCCCTTTGGTCAAATTTCTGTACCCATGAACTACAACATAGGTGGTAGTATACTTAACACCGAAAGTGTGATAAGAGACCTTGGGACACAGGTGGACAGTAGTCTCTCCTTTGATAATCACATCGCCACGGTAGTCAGGAAATCCTTCTATGTGGCACACCTCAACACAAAAAGTTTCTCTTCCAGAAAAAAAGAGGTCATTGTTCCCCTCTACTCATCACTCATTAGACCCATTATAGAGTACAACACCCCTTCTGGTATGTACCTCACAAGACATCTACAACAACTGGAAAGGCCGCAGAAATACCTCACAAAGAGGATTACCGGCCTCAAACAGATGCCCTACGCAGACCGTCTCAAAAAACTCCAGCTTTACTCCGTCGCATATCGCCTACTCAGAGGTGATCTCTGCCTAACATACAAAGCAATGTCAAACCCAGAGCTGTTGGACATGCTCCACTTAAAGAAGTCCTAATCCCTCCAAGCTACACACTCTAGGGACCTAAACCTTGTCACCACAATAAACAGAACATGCCGGAGGGATAGATTCTTGTCCCAGAGACTTCCCATACTCTGGAATAAACTACCTATCTATATCAAACAAAGCTCCTCATTAGTACTCTTCAAAAAAAATCTTGATGATTGGATGGGAAATAGGAAATTCACCCCGAGGATCACTTCTGTGGCTCTGCTCGACAGTGGCATAGGAAAATAATTTTATTGGGTGACAAATGCCAGGGTACCTTTTTGGCTGGGCTTATATAGGCCCTAGGGCTGATAGCCTAGTACCTACCTATGAAACTATGAACCTGTGAGTGTCACAGTTCCAAACAAAACATAAAATTACTACAGTAAAAAAAACATGCCGTTTGGAATCATTTTAAAATACTTTATGCTTCTTGCCTACTGCTATAAAGTGCAGCACAAATTATCACAGTTCCACTCAGAAACCTTCTTATCTCACAAATCCATTCAGAAAAGTCAGTCTGGGTATTTCAAAGCAGCACTTTTAACTACAGAATTCAGATAAGCTGTTTAAAATATGTGGTCTGTCTGATAAAATGCAAAGACGAAAGTCACAGCACCAGTAAAGCAAGTACTATACTGCCATATACTGCTTCCTGGAATTAGTTAAAACACCAACACACACACACACACACACACACACACACACACACACACACACACACACACACACACACACACACACACACACACACATGCTGCAGCTATATTGCAGATCTGTATAAAGAAAGGAATGAAGCCTTAGAGGTTCATATAGTATACAATGGCATCTTTATAGTCTTCCATTTCTAAAAACACAATATTCTGCTACAAACAAGTAAATAAACAAGGAAAAAGATTACTTTTCTAAAAATAGTAGTAATAATAATAATAATAATAAAAAAATAATAATAAAAAAAGCAAGAAACACACAAAATATCCTTTAAAATTTAAAATAGAATGAAAAAAATCAAACCTATGATGTAAAAGGATGAAGACGAAACAATGACCCAGGTGACCAGAGTTCAGTTAGCTGCCCTGGCATTGGAGAAGCCAACAAGGGGAAGGGAGGACTAAAGGAGTTGTGTCCACTCACCTCTCACAGGGTGAAGGAATAAGGGATGTATGCTGAGTTAACATGTAGCTGCTCTGGTTTTGGAGTATAACAGGAAGAATGATTGATTGCACATCAGGTCTTGTGGCGACGGGACTGCAGAAGAGGTGGTGTGCAACTGCAGAGGATGGGGTATAGGCTCATAATTTCCCACTGCAAACCACTGGAGGATGGGGCCCCTATGGAAGTTGTGACATTTGTCTCACAGGTCTGTATGCCAGTAGCAAGACTGTAACTAGCATATGGGAAGTATGGCTTCACATGCCATCCATTATGGTATGATGGCCTTTACCAGGTATCCTGACACTCATCCCTGGTGGCTTTAGGGGAATAAATGGACTGACTAGATAAGTGTAGAGGAGAGTTGATTGTCAGTCAGTGGTGCAACAGGTAGCACACTTGCCTTTGGTGTGGGAAGCCCAGGAGGCTGTGGGTTCTACTCTCAAGATAACTGGGTTGCTGACACTGCAGTGCAGTATTATGGGTGGTGGTGATGAGATGTTAAAACTGAGGTCCCTTCTAAAAATGGGAGATCGTAGGTTTACCCCGGGTATCACTTCTGTGTCACTGTTAGACAGAGGCACAGTATACTAACCTCGAAAAAGGGCATAGCAAAATTAATTTAAAATGGGTGGCGAAAGCCAAACATACTCTGGCTAGGCTTATAAATGCCCTAGGGCAGATAGCCTAGCATGAACCTATGAACCTAAGTAGTAGGTAGTGGCAAGGCAAAAAATACAATAAAAAGCTCAACACAAAAATAAACACAGAGTCCAGAAGCTAGCAAGGGTAGGGGAAGGCGGCAGTCAACAGAAGTTCTTTTTTTCAGACTAAGGGTACTACAGGTCTGACTTTGGCTGTTGATTAAATGTTGTAATACCAAAACGGGTTGGAATTATAGGAAAGTAATAGAACACCCAGTGATGATTTGGGCATTATTGCTTCTTTAATTGATCAGATGTGCTAACTCACCAGACACAGATTCTTCTTCCTACATGTGTACTATAAATATTAATTGATTACCTGACTTGCTTGTAGTCATACAATGTCCAACTAGCAGCTAAGGAAATCAATCCCAGAACTATAGAATGAAGCACTATTAGCTAATAATCGTAACCCTCTGTGATGAACTGCCCCATTGCTAGTTCAGATTCTCACTTCCCTATTAACATCCTGATTTTTAATGTTACTTGTCAAGGCACGTGAACCCAGACTGCATACAATGTTAAAATACAAGCAAACATGCAGCTACTCTGTTAAAACAAATGACAATATATACAAAATAAATAACATGCAACCAAAATTTACATTAAAAATGAATTACAAAACTGTCTCAAACTAAAAATCTCAAATTGAGTTTACATACCCTTACTAACCAGTGGCACTATACCAATCTCATAAAAAAGACTCACAATTTTCAAGCGTTTAGCCGCTAAGTTAGTGAATTCCATAAGAACCATATTAACTAAACAAAAGAATGATGGCCAGATGTTTCAAAGTACATCTGTGGAATCACCAGCAACCCCTCAGTAGCATAGTAGGGTTCTTAGATGGGAGCATAGCACACCAAAAGCTGATTTTACTAGATAGGATCTTGGTCATGAGGGGTTTGATACAAAAGTATTGAGAGCTTGAAAACTGATATTGCTGTGACCGTCTTCCAAAGTAGATCCTACATGACAGTGGTCACTAGTCAGCACTCTGAATGTGAAATTCTACACCCATGATAAGCACTGAAGTTTAGAACCTAAAAGCTCAATGAGTAGAGTATTGCAATCATCAAACCTGAATGAAACCGATGCGTGGATTACTGTCTACAGGCTCAGTTGTAATATCAGTTTAATTTCTCCTGGTCTTTTGGGTTTCTAATACCATCACAGGAATGGACGCACTCCTTAATCAGGGTACAATTAGAGTTGATGAAATTAGTATTGTTTCAGTATTTAATGTTATCCAAAAGTCTTCTTCTCAGTACCTGCAATGTGCCTGTAATTGCCTCCTGTAATTCATAGGGGTTACATGCACTGGTAAAATGAACAGATAGGAATGTAAGCTCTTTTTTATTTGATCCATTACTCCTACTGCTGTTGGAACTGCCTGGGTATCTTTATTCCACATTGTTCTCATTTCTGCCTGCATATCCTGATCATTTATGAGTTTGTGTCTCACTGTACATAAGAGACTGTAATCACTGGGTGTTGCAATTTCAATAATCATTACTTTTGTCTTTTTTTCATGGATTGCTATATCTGGTTTTCCTGCATCTGTTTTTTTACTGTTGATATTGGGTGATCCCATGTGATATATGCTTCATCATTCTCTATAATGCTCTGTGGTTCATGTTTCCAATGTTTCTCAGCTATTTCTATAATGTAGTATTAGCACAATCCCCACTGCAACAGTCTTGCTACATTATTATCCCTTTCAGTACAAAGGCTATCTGCCATGAGTGTATCACACCCAGCAACAGGATGTGTGATTGATTCCAGTTTTTTTTTCACTGAACATGCATTTGTCTGATTCTCCCACCATTTCAATAAATTTTGTAAATAATATGTGCATAGTCCACTATCATAACCCACCATTATTAACCTTGCATCTTTTGTTTTCAATTCACCTCTCCTTATCCATTCCTGCATCAAATTTTGGTCAGCTTGAAGTTGTTCCAGGAGATCTCTGTACTTGCCAAAACATTTATGGATTTTTCCAGTTTTCTTTCCTTCTCATCTGATCCTTCTCCCTATATTCTTTCTTTTGTTTTTGGCACATTCAGTTGCTGTCTGACTTTTATCTTCTGGTTTAATTTCCATTCCCGCTTAACACCAGAATGCTTCTGCTAAACTAAGCAAAGATGTCACCTTAGACTTCTCATGTTTTAAAACTTTCACTATGTTTGATACGATGAGGTCAGCAGATATGTATGCAATCCCATGACTACAGATATATACATGTAATCAATTTCAAGGAGGCCCACACCTCCTTCAGAGTGAGAAATACATAATCTAGATAATCTAGATATACACTGACTTTATATATCATTTGATAAGCATGAAGCATTTTTCTTGTTTTCATGTCCAGCCAATCCAGTACTTCTTGGGGCCAGTCAAGTCACTCCAAAACTGTAAGCTAGAACAGTAATAGCAAATTGAATTATAGCTTGGACTTTATTCATAGATACTAATATCAGCTGTTTGAGTCTGGAGATGTCCCTGAGATGAAAATACAATGATTTTTATAACACTTGGCACCTAGTTCTTAAATATCATCAAGCTGTTCTGGCACATTCCAAAGGCACATATCTGAGGGAGAATTTCCAACTGAATTCAACCATATAAGATTATTTAAACCAATAAGTAAGAAGGTCACACCGGTAAAACCAATCAGTAAAAACTAAATGAAAACTCCAGCCAAGCTGGAACTTCCAATGAATGACCTCAATCAAGTCTGAGATGGTGATATAGTAGCATGTACTGATATTTCAATGGTCTTTGCTGGATTCTCCTTCAACTGATAGAATATTAGTCACTCCAATATAGAATCCAAGAACCTCTCAAACATGTGGAAGTCAGACACTATCCTGAGAAAAGAACAGGTAAACCTGTATGTCATAAATAAACTAACAATATTGCAAACCTATCCCTATCAGAACCTCTCTAAGTGAAAGCATATAAACTGAGGACAACAATGAGCCAGTACTGAGCTCCCTGATGCCTTGCAAGTTAGTTGGTAGCTCCAGGAAGAATTTAAACCATAATCACCTACTGAGTGTACTCAAAAAGACAAGAGAAAATTCAAATGACATCTGTGGAGGAAAGACCACAGTGGGTATGCAGATACTCAAGAAGGATTCCTTAGTCTATAGTGTCAAATGCTGTCAAGAGAATAAGAAGAAACAGCATAAATTATAACCTATAATCACTCTTCACTAGGAGGTAACTCGCAATCCTGATGACAGCTGTTTCAGTACTATGTCTAGACATACAGCCAAACTGACGAGGATTGAGAAGTCCATGAGATGTCCAGTAGGAAAACTTCTTCCTGTAAAACATGTTTTCCATGACCATACCTTGGAAAGGTTGGTTTGAGATGAAGCAATAATTTTGCAAATCATAAGATTGTAGGAAAGGCTTCTTCAGGACCAGGGTTAAAGCATAGTTTAAAAAAATAATTAACACCCCAGTCTGCAACAAAATTTACATGATGAAGAAAAAGCTCAAAATCAGTGATTTCCAAGCAAATTATATTTTGAAGGACTTGAGTCAAGCCTGTACTATGTTGTACAGAGAGATAAAACCACACTCATGTCCTCCACTGCAGCCATAATCTGGCCAAGAAAAGTCCAGAGGCACTGAAGTAGATAACTGCAATAGTCAGAAGTGAGACTCGGAGGAAGATACACTCTAGTCTTGGTACCTTTGTCCATCAAATAGTGTCCAGCCTTTTTTACATCTTGATGAATTAAAAGCTATATAGAGCTTAAAAGAGGCTGGGGCCTTTTTCACTTCTGGATAAATTAAAAGCTTTATAGAGAATAAAGAGGCTGGGCTACACAAACTCCCAGTGATTCAACAAAGAGTAGCTGGATGACTATAAGTGATGAAATCTTATTGCATGACAGTGATGCCTTTTTATGTTGCTACTGTTCTAATCCTGGCTGACCTCTTTTAGCTCTCAACTTATCCTATTGACTTTTTTACCCTTTCCCACCCCTACAAGAATCCTATCACCAACCAAATTTTCAGCCCCGGGTCCCTTTTTCTCTCCAACTATCCTCCAGTACTGTTACTCCTCCTACCATCTCTTTGTACTTCCTCTTCCTAGTACCATGGCAACATCTTCTACCCTTTTCATATGCTATGCTAATCCCACCTCCCTCTTACCTCTCTTCTCTTTCATTTATTTTAAATCCTTACATTACCACCTACTATGTAATTTCATTTTTATTTTATGATCGATAATCTTTGACACCTTTTACTGTTCATTGTGAAATGTAACTAGTAATTACTGTATGTTTGATTCAATGGTAAACTGTTTTTCAGTGTAATGTGTTACTAAATATTATGTTTTCATGCTTACACAATGGTAAACTGTTTTTCAATGTAATATATTACTAAATATTATGTTACGTCTAATGTTATTTATTGGAGCTTTTCTCCTCAAGCCTCCACTGAAAATGGATACTTCTGACCCAGTCAGACTTTCCTGGTCACCACTTGTCAATAAATAAATAAGTATGTGAATTTTCTGAATGGTATGGCAAATAATAAGCAACTAAACTAGACCTGTCCTCAAGAAGGTCTAATTTCTTCCAAAAATCCTCTAACCTTCAGCTTGACTTCCTCGTCTTACAAAGGTCATGACCCTACCACTATAAGCAAGAAAAGGTAAGGAAGATTATACACAGGGGCCATCAGATCCACAGCATAGATAACTGAATTATAATAAGCATAAAATAAATCATCCAGAATGAATCATTCACAATGTAACCCTTTTGAAGCTGGCTGAATACAGAAATCATATCACTACCACAGATATTTCTGAGATCACTAAATTGAGATAGCATAGTATCACATAACCTGTTTAGATGGACTTTAAAGCACAAGTGGATCAAAGACAGATCAGATCATAAAAAGGGCTCTACCTCCTACTTGGAAATGAACACTGAGTGAGACCATGAAGTACAGACAATGTCAACTAATACAGGTAGCAGGAGATATCTTGTAATAAAAGCAGAAACATGCCATAATTGGAAGTAATTCCAGAGCTTACCATAATTTGGAGCAATTCCAAAACAAGTTCAGATGATTCATCATCAACTTAATTCTAAATGTTATCCACGGTTAATCATTTTATTAACTAAGCATTGTGTCAGGGACCTGTTGCAGGATAGTCCCTAGCTAACTGGGTAGATGATAAATGATGAGAAAGCTGCAGTTCACTCCTGCTTCAGGACACATTCAAATGAGACGGTGATCTCAAAACTCCAAATGATTTATTAAAAGGGCCAGAACCATGGCACACAAGAATACAGCCCTAACTACTGCCTAGGTGACTAGGGTTTGATTAGCAGCCAGAGTGTCTAAGGTGTTGGCAGGGAGGGCTGGACATACCTATTATGGGGGGAGGGATATTAACCTCATCACTCTCTGAGGGGAGGCATGGTCTATGAAGAGGAAAGCCACCCTTGGATGATTCTGGGATGGGCAAAGGGGAAGGACAAGAGGGTAGATCATAATATAAAAATCCCTTCCCCTCACAGAAGCAGGTGCCTGCGACACCCCCTAAAATGCCCTTAAGTTCCATGCCAACTCCAGCCCAAAACAACTGGTGTTAGTCTGGTGGAAGAAAGGAAGGGCTGGTAGACCTGATGATGGATGGGATCACTGGTATATAAGACTAAAAATATGAAGCAAGAGGGGGGCAAGGAACAAAAAATAATTAAAAAAGAACACAATAAAAGGCAATGGTAATCATGCAATTTGTTTTAGTCTCTTCAAACCATGATTCAAACCAGGAGGCTATACTGCCATTTTATAGGTGTCTGAGAATTAATGAATAGCCAGATGGGATGGTGATGGGTAGATGACAAACAAGGCTCATTTTCCACCATGTTTCAATGATAAATGCCAGTTTAACATCCTGCAGCAGGTCTGAAATAATTACCGGCCTGTTGGGAACTGGCCTAGCATTATACCACAAATCATCAGTCGGAGTCTCCATCACAGCAAAAATCAATAATATACAGATGTACCAATAACTAGTCCAGTAAGTTATTACTAACATGAATAATTAAAAAGCAAGTGCAAAAAAAAAGCTGAGGAAAAAATGCATATGGAATGCAGATGAAATTAGTAAGATATTGTCTCTGTTATGCTATAACCTGATAATGCAGTATTTTATGCTAGTAGCAAATAACACACAGACATGGTACTGATACAGGTGTGGCCTAACTAGTTAGGAGAATGATCAGTACAATTAAGTAAAATCACTTCCTGGTTAAGTGAGGAATATATAGCACAAAACCACCTTGGGGTCATGTTCCCTGTACAAATTAAATGAAAAATGCACTAATTGGAATCAACATTGATTTAATATTGCATTAATTATATTATTCCACTTGGATATGTATGTAGCAGCAGACAGGTAAAGTAAACATGTTGAATCATTATTTTTTCTTGCAAATTATTTGTCATATTGTTTCTCGAAGATGTTGCATGTGGCATGTTTTAAGACATATAATCCCTAAAGGATTTGAGCCACAGATACTAAATTTTCTTTTGGAGGTTTGTTGAAATAAATACATATCTATTTATGATGTTAAGTCCAAACATTTTCTTTGATTTACAGTAAGGATAATTAGATATGCACTGCAAAAAGATAATTTACTGAATGTGAGAGGAAATTCTTTTCATAAATAAAGCAATCTTATGATGTAATTGTCTAGTCTTTAGATCACATAACAATTACTGGCAGCTGAATTTCCCTAATATGGTGACATAATCCCTAGGATTCAGCAAGCTCTGCATGGTGTGCAGGAATAGTACAGAAGCTGCTAGAGGCAATATGGCCACCAAGAGATCCAGGAACAAGCTCCCGGGATGCACACGAGTGCTCCAGCACTATTCCTGCACAGACACAGCTCCTGTATGCTAATAACCCCATTTGCAGGTGACAACCATGCAAATGAGGTGAATTAGCAATCCAAGAAGCTGGCAGCCGTCTGTGCAGGATTAGTGTAACCTGTAGAAATGTACTCAGTTAGTAACCAAGTACATTTCTGCAAACTACAAAACGGAGCCATGACAGATCCAAATAAAGAGTGTATATAATGTGGAAGGCATGCCAAAGGCCAAATATATGGCCATTGGCATGGAAAATAGTTTAAAAATATCAAAAAATAACTTTTTTTTGGCCGATTGTGAGCGTAGGGCAGTGGCGCGCAAACAGGATCGGCCCGAAAATAAAACTAAAACCTTGAAAAAAGCTTTTTCTGCAAAATCACAATTTTGCCATTATAGACAATGGCAGGCAGAAGATAACAAGGCAAGTGAATAGTGGTTGCTAAGGGGGAAGGCTCAGTGTCAGACTTGTAACTAGGCATTAGCAGACAATCCTATGCAAATGAGGGGAATGATACTGAATCACAGATTTCCCCTCACGGCTAGCCTGCACCCAACTGTAGGTGCAGGAAAACCATGGTGCAAGCCTAAGAGTTACCTGACATCATAGAGGGGTGTGTCGGGCATACTGTAAGCCTATTGTTGCTCTGTGGCACAGGTTTGCCCTTAGCCTAGCAGAGCTAAGGAAGGGGGTGTGTCTGAAGCTGCCAACCACACTTTACATTGCCTAAACGGGTGTGCCCACCACGCACCAGGGTTTAAACAAAACAATAAATTAATTAAACCAGGAAATAGCAGCTCCATTCACATGTGAGCACTGGGTTTGCGCAGCAGGTCTCTGGGCTTAAACAGGAAGGCAATGGGAAGGGAAAACAGCAGTAGGAAGGTAATCAAGGAGAACTAGCATAGCTGGCAGGTGAAATGTATCAGAATCAGCCAATTACACAGGCAGCAGCCCAGCCCAGCACGCTACTATAAAGTATGCAAATACCTGTCCCTCTGGTTTTTTCTCAAACTCTACACCACCGGTGTACAAAAATGAGGAAATTTTACCCAACAAAAGCAACAAAATGATAGGGGCTGCATTTGCTCTCATAAATCAACCTGTGGAAGAGATTGAGGGTGGTGAGGATGAGAATGCTGATGACCAACCCACAGTGAGGAGAAGGAGAAGAGTGTACAGACCCAGGATAACGTAACAGGGGCTACATGAGCTGGAGATAGCGGAGCACTGTAGGGTGGACAGGAACCTCCTACAGCAAATTGTTGAGCTGTGCCGGCCATGCCTCACACTCAGAACCAACAGAGGGGAACCCATCCCAGTGGATACCAAGGTATGTGTAGGCTTAAGAATACTAGCCACAGGTACCTTCCAAAGGCCAACTGGGGATATCATGGGGATCTCACAGGCATCAGCATCCAGGGTACTCCACCAGTTCCTGGATGCCATATCAGCACATGCTTGCAAGCACATATATTTCCTCAACACCAGTGAGGCATTGCCCAGCAATATGCGTCTCTTCCACCAAATAGCAAAATACCCTGAGGTAGTAGGTGCTATACACTGCATGCACATACATATCAAAGCACCGCCCAGTGAGTGGGGTAGAGTCTACATAAACTACAAGGGTTTCCCCTCCATCAACTGCCAGGTTGTGTGCAATGCCCAGGGCATTATAATGAATCTGTGAGCTGGCAGCCCTGGAAGCTATCACAACTCCCACATCTGGCATATGATGCAGCTGTACCAGAGATTTGCCAATGGGGACATCCCATGCGGCCACCTAGTGGGGCATGCCGGTTACGCACTGCAGACGTGGCTGATGATACCCATCAGAAATGCACACACACCTGAACAAGAACTCCATAATGAAGCACATGCACAGACCAAAATCATAATAGAGCATGTATCTGGGATGCTCAAGTCACGATTCCGGTGCCTGAACATATCCGGTGGAGCCTTGCAGTACTCCACACCTACATGTACCCAAATTGTCATTGTATGTGCCATGATATACAATATGATCATGTGGAAACAGCTGCAGCAGGAACAGCATGGGGCATGGCCACACAGCCCCCCACCATTGCCAAGGCCTGCACAGGCACAGAGTGACTCAAAGGAGGAACAACCTGAGCCTGCCCCAGTAGGCAGTAGGAGGTGTGCCCAGTATGCCCAGGCCTTGGCAATGAGGCAATGCATAGCACATACACTAACACTGTAGAAACCTAGGGAATGACACCTCACTCTGACTCACACATACAGTAAAAGGGATGCCAAACATGACACTACCTGTGCTTAACCATGTATAAGGAGTGTACTATGTGCATCCAACATAGTCAGCCCTCCGGCACCATCCTCAATACTGGCACAGCCACAAGGTAAGTCACGCTCACTATCAATTGCTGAATGTAATAATATGCTCTGATACCTGTATCTATGGTATGGATGTGAGCATGTTAGGGAATCGGGTGGCTAAATGGGATGCCAGCAGATAGTAGACACCTATATTGGCAGCATGAAATCCTTAACAAATACTGGTGTCAACATAGTAGGCAGTACTAAACAAGGTGACAAAACCCACTGCAGGACATGTGGTGGGCCAAATGTGTGTCTATAGGACACACATATGCATGTCAGTGAGGTTCACATACCCAACAACAGTCTCTGCCAGCAGGACAGGTGTAGACAAACACAAAGAAAGGCTGTGCTGAGGCCTCTGATTGATGGCTATGGAGAACAGCCCCCCTTCAGACCTACACAGACAGATTACAACAAGTCAGGCAGTGGGATGATAGTTCTGAAGGGTAAGAAGTCAGAAACTGAAATGTAGGCCAATAAAACCTAAGAACTGTAGTACGCTGATATGCCTCTAGTCTGCATGATAGGTCAGAATACAGAATGAAATGGAGCACCTGAAATACCAGTACAGTCATAGCAAATGTTTACAGTTGTCAGGTGTGCCCCCACTATCCTATGTAGAAATGTAGTAACATGTATGTGTAGGTAAAATAAAAGTGGAGCACAAATTATCTGAGCTGGCCAAAGTAGCAGGATAGATTGTAGCACATGTACAATATGCAGGGCTCTGTGTGTTAGGTTGGTGTGTGTGTTGTATATTGTGTGAAAGTGGTTAGCATGTAGGCATGGAGGGTTGTGTCCTGGTGGCCAATGGCCAGTACTGTTGATACTAGGGCCAGGTTCTCACAACTGCAGTGCCAAATACAATGCATCCCAGCAAGACATATTCCAGCAGTAATCCATGCTAATTGTTTGATGTAATATCTGTTACCATCTGAAAGATAGACATGGCATGTATGTGGGCCCAGACATACAAACAGTACACAGGTGGAAGTACCCTAGACAGAGAGTGTGTAAAATGTTACTGTCAAATGGACACACCTTTGGAATTGTACATACAGGTTAGCAGCACATTAGTTGGCTGTGTAGTATGGAATACTGATGTCATCTGGCCAAACACTGGCAGACCACAAAAGGCACAGGTATGAAGTACTGAGAAACTGCTGATGTCCCTGCACAAGCCAGCATAAGTGGAATGCCCCATGTATATCTGTGAGTCAACTGCAAGTAGCTTACATAGCACACATGCACCCAGCTCACCCCACCATCAGCCACAGGTACCTCACAGGACTTATCCCTGCTATTGGGAATATGACCCCCACCTCTGTATGGGAATAGCCACAGAATGCAGCATGCTGAAGAGGTGTCCCATGCAGGTGTGTCCCTAGTTGTAAGCAGCACCCTGCCAGCATCCACACCAATGGATCAACAAGAACAGACACTATTGATATTAACACCTTGCACACCTTCCCTGTCACCCCAGGGGAATATAGTGGCTTGCAGCCTGGGACTGTAGGAGTGACACAATGTACTGGCATGCTACAGATGGCTTGCATCACTACCAAATGCCCTACAGTCCTCTGTCAAAGGCCTGTGTCTCACCCATACTGCCATTTTCAATTTCTCCAAGTCTTCTGAGTTTCTAATACCATGACAGGAATGGACCCCATTCCTAAGTCAAAGTATGATTAAAGTTCATGAAATTAGTATTGTTTCACTCTCTGATGTCAGCCAAATGTGCTCTTCACGGCCCCCGTAATGTGCCCAATAATGATTCCTTCTGCAATTCGTACAGTGTTATATGAATTGGTAACATATCTAAATATGATTGTAAATTCTTTTTTATAAGACCCGTTGCTCCTACTACTAGTGGAACTGTCTGGGTATCTTTCTTCCACATGACACTCATTTCTTCTTGCAGATCCAAGAATTTATGACTTTGTGTCTCTGGGTGTGGCAATTTCAATGATCAATCCTACTGCCCGGTATGAACACGCTGATGTAGTGTTATATTGTGCTTACTTGTAAAACTTTTGTTACATATGAAACATTTATAGGGTTTCTGGTCATTGTCTCTTTTCTGGTTGATGTGAGCATTCTGATGTGCTGCCAATTTATGTTATTTCATGGACTCCCAAATAACAACATAACACAGTCCACAGAACACAAATGCAAGGCCATGTTGACAAATCCCAGTAGCATGTACACCATGTCCTACTTCATGAACTGTGGACCAACCCCTAAATACTGCTGGGATGAAGGGATAACTATAGGGATACTTGTCATATAATGTTTGCATAATGTTCGAAAGAAGATAGAATAACAGAGGGTGGAAAGAAGCATGGATTCCATGGAGTGTGTGAAGTCTGAAACTCAGATGTGTGCACATACTATCACTGCCTAAAACAGGAATGGGTGGCTACAAACCTGCTCATAAACCACAATGTGAAGGGGTAATGACCAGAAATATTAGCCCTGCCTCTGGGTAACCTGTGTGCATCTGTAGAGCTCTGAGGTATGGTCACAGCAGGATATGGCCATACTGTCACGTCGATGGATGTACAAGCATGGGATCCTCAGCCACCACAGTACCAAGGTGCTGAACCAATTACACTGTCAGTAGTAGTACCTGTCAGTAGCTGATGACATAAAACATCACAGTGTAAAACAGTACATATGTCTGAATATCTCTGCTAACACCAAAACCATGTACCAGAAGCAGCACAGACACAATTAGTTAAAGTATCCCACTATCCTTTACCCATTGTGACCCCATATTGTCAACCGATCTACAGATATCTTGCAGAAACAGGCTGCTAGCTGTAGGTGTAGAACACAAAAGCCTGCAGTGGAGTACAACCTACCTGTAATGGATTCACACACTCAGTACAGAAGGTCATACTGGGCATGCTCTCACACTTACAGAAATGAAGCCCATGTCTGGCAACAACAGTGGACTATGCATATCTGACAATCGCAGATGTTTGTGCACACACTCCACATTGCACACCAGTCATGCTTTGCACACACATCGGATAGGAATACACTCATATATCCAAGGACAGCACACTATAATAGGCCAAACTTACACATACATAGATGTGTTGAAGAGAGTGACAGACAGTGGCAAAGAGCTTCCCATCATGAGGCCTGTCAAACCTAGCACACATCCAATTGGCTAAAACCACATGATGTGCTAATGTCAATCACTGTAGACATTTGCTTCTGGTATCCCTCAGCACGATAGCATCTGAAGTGCTTGAGATAACTGAGTAACATGACTGTACAAGTCATTCTTCATCTAGCAGTTGTATACACGTTCCTGCTAAATGTAAACCTGTGTGTGACTGAGTGTTGTGTGTGTGCTTCCAGATGAATGGCTTATGGACTATTCATACACACTGCACTCCTCGTTGCCCAATTTTGGCAAGCCTGGCTGATGTCATTCACCTTGAAATAAACCTTTGGGGAATGAGTAGCCCTATAAGCTCAGTGGCACGTCCTATAACTGCATAATGCTATAGTGTGATATAACAGTTAGGTAGGAGTTTTAATCCCAGATGTGGCAACTGTGCAACTCTGTGTGTCTGTCTGTGTAGTGATCAATAAAATATATAAAAAAACAAACAAATGTGGAGACAAAATCACTTGTTATTCTCTTTTTTGTTTTATTAAAATATCATGATCTAACTTGCAACAGTTTAAATAGTTTTTTTGTTGGTGTTTTACATCTTCCTGCACTCTGTTTTTGTTAATTTTACTGTGTAGGGATCAATGCTTTTGTGGCCATTCACAGTCACTACAGTTTACATTGCCCAACTTTGGCAAGCCTGCTGATGTCATTCACCTTGAAATACACCTTTGGAGAAGGACTCAGCCTCTAAGCTTTGTGGTGTTTTCTATAACCGCATAATGTGATAGTGTGTTGTACTAATTAGATAGGAGTTCTAATCCCAGGTATAGCAACTGTGAAACTCTGTGTGTGTTTGTCTGTCTGTTTAGGGATCACTGCTTTTGCAGCCATTCACAGTCACTTCACTTTCCATTGCCCAACTTTGGCAAGCCTGCTGATGTCATTCACCTTGAAATACACCTTTAGGGAAGGAGTAGCCCTATAAGTTCCATGGCGCGTGCTATAACTGAGCTATGTTATAGTGTGAAGTACTAGTTAGGTAGGAGTTCTCATCTCAGACAAGACAATTGTGTGCATTTGTCTGTCTGTGTATGGATCAATACTTTTGTAGCCATTCACAGTCACTACACTTTCCATTGCTCAACTTTGGCAAGCCTGCTGATGTCATTCACCTTGAAATACACCTTTGGGAAAAAAGTAACCCTGTAACCTTCGTGGCACATGATATAACTGTGTAATGCTGTAGTGTGATGTACTACTTAGGTAGGAGTTCTAATCCCAGGCATGGCAACTGTAAAACTCTGTGTGTGTGCTTGTTTCCCTGTGTAGGGATCAATGCTTTTGAGACCATTCACAGTCACTACACTTTCCATTGCCCAACTTTGGCAAGCCTGCTGATGTCATTCACTTTGAAATACGCCTTTGGGGAAGGAGTAGACCTATAAGCTCCTTGGCACATGCTATAACCGTGTAATGCTATAGTGGGTTGTACTAGTTAGGTAGGAATTCTAATCCCAGACATGGCAACTGTGAGACTCTGTTTGTGTGTGTTTGTTCCCCCTGTGTAGGGATCAATGCTTTTGAAGCCATTCACAGTCGCTACACTTTCCATTGCCCAACTTTGGCAAGCCTGCTGATGTCATTCACCTTGAAATGCACCTATGGGGAAGGAGTACTCCTACAAGCACTGTGGCATGTGCTATAACTTCATAATGCTATAGTGCATTGTACTGCTTAGGTAGGAGATCTAATCCCAACCATTGTAACGTTATGACTCCATGTGTGTGTGTCTGTCTGTATAGGAATCAATGATTTTGTGACCATTCACAGTCACTACACATTCCATTGCCCTACTTTGGCAAGCCAGCTGATCTCATTCACTTTGAAATACACCTTTGGGAAAGGAGTAGTCCTGTAAGCTCCATTGTGCATGCTGTAACTGCATAATACTGTAGTATGATGAAGTCATTAGGTAGGAGTTCTACTCCTAGACATAGCATCTGTGAGCCACACTGCAGACCATTGTCATGTGACCTGATAACAAGATATACCCTTTGCCTAGTCTTGTACAGCCTTCTAGCACAGTCAATCACTACACACCTGTGAAGCAATGAACCTATGCATGTCAATACTGGCAAACCTGTGTTCGTGTGTTTATGGAAATTAATGATTTGGAAGCCATTCACACTCGCTACACCTCCCATTGCCCTACTGAAGAATGCCTTCTGATGTCAATCACCTTGACATACCCTTTGGCCATATATCAGCCTGATAACCCCTGTGGTGCATGTGATACCTGCGTAATACTGTAATGTAGCTATATATATATATATATATATATATATATATATATATATATATATATATATATATATATATATATATATATATATACATACATATATATATATATATATATATATATATATATATATATATATATATATATATAGATAGATATATATATATATATATATATATATATGTCTACATATATACAGATATATATATATATATATATATATATATATATATATATATATATATATATATATATATACATATATTTATAGATACCTACATATATATAGACATAAATATATATATATATATATATATATATATATATATATATAAAATATACATACTACATATATATATATATATATATATATATATATAGTTATATATAAATATATATACAGATAGAGTTATATATGACTATATATATATATATATATATATATATATATATATATATATATATATAATGCAATATACAGATGTATATAAATACATATACATGAATATATATATATATATATATATATATATATATATATATATATATATATATATATATGCGTGTATGTACATGTACACACACACACATATATATATATATATATATATATATATATATATATATATATATCCTTATGTATAAACATGACTGTTGTATATACCTTATATACCTTCCCAGATGTATCACACCGTATTTATCTGATATGTGTATATGTAGATATAACAACATACATGATTCAGCAGTAATATTACTAACAAGTACTACGCTATTGTAGATGTCATAGCAGTTTTCAATACTATTCAGTATGTGTACTGACAGATATATTAGAAAAACAATGACTGTCTTCACAGCTATGATGGCTTAGTGGTTAACTGCTGTGACTATAGTGTACAGGGTTCTGGGTTCAAGCCCTGCAAAGGCTGTTTATTTTGTTGGTGGGCAGAACAAGGGCTGTTGGATACAGAGTGGTTAAGGCAGTTTTGAGCAGCTTTAAGTGGGTTTGCACAGTTTTGCGTGACTGTAAGTGCTGCTAATATATGGTTAAACATACAGACGCTTACACCATGTAGGCTTCGCTTACCAGTGCGCAAATCTGCCTAGCATTTATATTGCAGCAATGCTGAAACCTGCTAAGCATGGCTCAGCCCTGGTAATCAGTGCTCACATTTCAGTCTGATAAAATAGCAGGGTAATGACATCTTTAATAAGTGTATTTAATGCCATGTACAAACCATTTGTCTATGTGCTGTCATTACATTAACAAGGGGTATGAGTCTACTGTCTGGGACAACTGAGTATATATGGCTTGTACACCACTCTTTTCCATTTGAATGTGTTACATACATGGGTAGTATCCAAGGTTATATGCAGTCACACTGGCATGTAGTGTATCATTACGTTACTACTGTTGACAGTGCTTTCCCAAGTAAGAATAGATTGCAGATTGTAGTACTGGAACCAAACACCCGTGCATGCAAAGATGGACTCTGAGTCCTCACCGTTGTGTTCCTGGTATGTGACCTGTGTCTCATTAAATATTTCCTACTGGATATTGATCTGACATAGGTTCATAGGTTCATAGGTTAGTACTAGGCTATTGGCCCTAGGGCCTATACAAGCCTAAACATAACAATTCCCTGGATATTTCTTCCCACAATAATTACTTCCCTGGACCCCTGTTTAGCAGGGTGACTTACGTAATCCCTGGGGTGAATTTCATATTTCCCATCCAATCGTCAAGGTTCCTTTTGAATAGGGCCAAAGAGGCACTCTGCTTGATATGTATGGGCAGTCTATTCCAGAGTCTGGGAAGTCTCTGGGTCAGGAACCTATCCCTCCAGCATGTTTTGTTCATTGTGATGACAAGGTTTTGATCCCTGGAGCATGTGGCTCTGATGGATTGGGATTTCTTTAAGTGTAGCATGTCCAACAGCTCTGGGTTTAACATGGCCTTGCATGTTAAGCAGAGATCACCTCTGAGTAGACAATATGCGAAAGAGTATAGCTAGAGTTTTTTTTTAGATGGTCAGCATAGGGCATCTGCTTTAGGCCTGTGATTCTTTTAGTGAGGTAATTTTGCAGCCTTTCCTGTTGTTGCAGATGTCTTGAGAGGTACATATCAAATGGTGCATTGTATTCTATAATGGGTCTAATGAGGAATGAGTACAATGGTAAAATGACCTTCTTTTTTTTGGATGAAAAGCCCTTAGTGATGAGGTGTGCCACATTGAAGGATTTCCTGACTGTTGTGGTGATGTGGTTATCAAAGGTGAGACTACAGTCCACCTGTGTCCCTAAGTCTCTTATCACACTGTCGGTGTTTAATGTACTGCCACCTATGTGGTAATTCACAGGTACATGTTTTTTCCCAAAGGGTATAAATATACAATTCTTGGCATTGAGCTTGAACCCATGGCTCTGGCACCAAGCATCTGTTTCTGTAAGGCCCTTTTGTAGAATATCCACATCATTTGGGGATTCAATAATGGCTCCCAGTTTGCAGTCATCTGCAAACTTTATTAGCCAGAGTCCCTTAGTGTTGGCCAGTACTTCAGAGAAGTAGATGCCAAACAAGAGCGGACCCAGGACTGAACCCTGAGGTACTCCACTTGTCACTTGTCTAGAGCTGGATTTGGAGTCGGCTACTTTTACAGTGTGGGTTCTGTCAGTAAGCAAGTTGACAACCCATTGAGTGATGTAGGGATTAATACCCAGCTTAGTAAGTTTATCTATGATTCCAGAGTGGGGGATGGTGTCAAAGGCCTTGGCAGGGACAGATAGACTGTGTGGACTGCCTTACCCTTGTCCACTGCTCTGGAGACTGATTCGAAGAAGTCAATCAGGTTCAGGAGACAAGATCGGCCCTTCACAAACCCAAACTGGGTGGGGGTCAGTGTTTGAAGGTTGCCAATGTCTTTGTTTATAAATGTGTAATGTGGAAATTAACTGTAGACTACTGTGTGTATAGCACATGTCAGTGAGGGCTGCTGTTATGTAGTAATGGCATACCTATCGGTGTCAGACGTCTTTCTGTCAGCACATTCATCCTAATGCACAGCCAGTTGGCTAGCTGATGTCTGTCTATCCTCTATACAGATTTGCAGATATCAGGTATCCATCTTGGCTACTTACAGGCAATCTATGCTTGACTGACACTAACATGTCTGCCCAGCTGTGTTATGAATGCCACAGCTAGGAATCCACACCCTGTATTCACCACATGCTATGGATACAACTACACTACCACAGTCAACAGAACATGCTTGGCTAAAGGTCTCCAAGACAGACACTGACCATGTTATGTAATACATGTTACACACATGTCAACTGGAACACTTCACTTGCCCTCTGCGAGAGGCAACCAGATGATTGGCTGTTGCATGTAACTCTCACCCTGAGGATCACCCCTGTGGTATCTGTTGATAGATGGCCTGCTGGCACATGGCAGGTGGCATGATACCACTGTGCACACATCCCTTACACTTCTCATCTCTCCATGGACAATAGCCTGGTACACACCTATGAACACCTACATCAATGGACCCCAGTACTGAGAAATGTGTACATGTCCATTACTGAGAATAACAGTGTCTGTGTGTTTGTAGACCTGTAGTTGAAAATACCCTGAGACCCTTCACACCCACCGCACTCCCATTGCCATAGTTAGATGTGGCTGTTGCTGTACCAGACATTATATGTACCTTGTTACACTCTTCTCCCTAAAGGCTACTTGGGGCTTGCAGTACCAGCACAACACTGTTGTACAAATGGGTTAATAGGCATGGGATACCTTCTGAGTTCTGGCAAGTGTGTGTATGTGTGCATGTATGCATATTTGTAGGATACAGCATTCTGAGGCCACATTCTCCTAATACAGTATGCCTTGCCACACAGTACTAGGGATAGTGATGTTGCTGACCGTAGGAGAGCCATGACAATGCATCACCCTACTATCCCTGTGGCATGTGCATTAGATGCATATCCCTGTAGTAGCACTCTTGGGATAGTCAAGGGATTGTATTGCAGTCCTGGTCAATGTGTGATGGTGGGTATGTCAGAGTGTTATCATGGGTTTCAGTGCATACAATATCCACCGTGGGGTATGGGTGCTGGGTATACTGTCTTTACAACATGGTACCCCCAGTACATGTCCCATGTTCCACTGTATGGGGACCACTGTCACCATCAACCATACAGGTAAGTGATAACACTATCCAGCCCAGTTATGCATGTGCTGTGTGCAGCCTATCTGTAACAAAATGGACACACTGGCAAGTTAGTTAGCACTGATAAGCCCAGGTCTCTCAGATGTGTGCATGACTGTTATGTGTTTGTCAATGTGTATATGAC
This sequence comes from Protopterus annectens, assembly GCF_019279795.1. Taxonomy (NCBI): domain Eukaryota; kingdom Metazoa; phylum Chordata; order Ceratodontiformes; family Protopteridae; genus Protopterus; species Protopterus annectens. The sequence continues at coordinate 1,907,275,259 of NC_056731.1, forward strand.
AGTATGCCACACTATGTATTGTCTATAAACAACCAATACATCCCCCATTACCATACTGTACAGGCCTGGGGATGGTCTTCATGTAACATGTAACCTGGAACACATCTTATCCTAAAAGCTGTGTGGTGTGTGCAGTTAAGGCCACACACATCAGTAGCACTACATACCTAAGTAGGGGTTCTAGTCCCAGTGTTGCCAAGTAAGAGTGTATGTGCAGGTGAAGGAATCTACTTCCGTTTGCAGATTATACATGTCCAAGGAGGTCATCTGTCCAAGAACTGCCTGACATATGCTAACATTTCACAGGTATCATCCTGTAGAAATACATTCCATCACAACTAGTGGTAGATGTATAAATGCCCTCTTCCCCACTGTATAGGTGTACAGCGATACTAGGGTTGGTATATATAGCTGGGTGTGGCTCCTGTGGACACAGCCACCACCATTGCAATTACTGTTGAGTGTATCACCCCAATTAGCTGGTTGTAATACTGTACAGTTCATGTTAACAAGTTAAGTAGTTGTTATATCACACTATCTGTGGTTCTACAGCACCTCTCACTCTCCAAAGGGTAGGGCTGCGCCACCCACACCAGCACACCTTTGTTTACCGAGTTGGGGATTGCCCTACATAGGGCAAGGGGACATATACCTTGCCAGTACCATCGTCAATGACATTAAACTAGCGGTCTGCTTATTTCCCAATGTGTTGTTGTGCCTATTCTAGCTTGGTGGAATTACATAGGCTACAATGGGTTCCTTGCACAGGTACATACATCCATGTGTACAGTATTCTCTGTGTGTTGCATCAACACCAAAGCCTCTGTGTGTGTTATAGACAAACATGTGGTGTGTACCACCCAGTACACTTACCATTGTCCACTGTAGAAGGGCTGCTGACATCAGCTACCATGCGCTCACCTGTATACACCACCCCCAGACATATCAGCCATGTAGCACATGCAGTAACTGTTATACAAACCTGTGACATGTGTTCACTTGTACCCAGGATATGGCACAGCCAAGGTGTCACCACAGTGCCATACTCCTTGTAGGATACAACAGCAGACCATCTTCCTGCTGACACATGGACACCTACAACACAAACGGAATACATTATGGAGACCACAACCACTCAGTGTTAATAACAGCTATAATGCATCATGGCTGGACAGCTACACTTCTTGACATATAAGCATTAAACTTTACTGCTGACAACATGTTACACAGCATTACATTGGTACACCGTAGTACAGTCATCCTATGCATCAGAACCATATTAGCCTGTCCCTGCATCAATGTTACGGATGATGGGGATGTGGCACAGGTTTCAACATATGCACAGGGTGTATTGTTGGTTTGCCAGAGACCTAGGCTGAGCCATATGTTTGACACCAGGTGTGTGAGTGAGGGGGTTTAATTATTAATTTGGCTGTGGTGATGTGGTGTGTGTAGGTATGGGGTTTCCCTAGCTGTGTTGGTATTGTGTGTGTGTATGCATGCACACTGTTCTGCCATGTGGCTGCCCTATACAGGGGTTTTTCAACAGCTGCAGAGTGTACCATGCAGGGTGTGCAGTTCACCGTCTCAAACCACAGACACAAGAACTGTGCCTGCCAGGGGTTCCACGGGCACCACCAGGTACAAGCCATGATATGGTACTCTCCCCTAACGATCACATATGTCTGCTAGATTGGGGTCCCTATTGGGACTGGCCAGGGCCACGTGCAAGTTGTCCGCTTGGGTGTGGTGTGGTGTGGACAGTGCCCCTCTGCAGTGCAGGTGCTGACACTGCCACTATGGGAGCGGCTCTGTGTTCTGACATGTCCACATTGACATCCAGCTGTTGGTGTTGCTGGTCTACATCCAAATGGCCATCACACCACTCCCACCATATGCTTGAGCATGGACATTCCACTGTCGAGGTTTCCCACCATCTCACCCAACCGTCTGTCCATGACCTCTGAAAAATAATGGAGGGCACCTGCAAGATCATGGATTTTGTCAGTAACAGCTGAATGAGTAGCCCTCTGCAGCCTCATAGCTTGTCTGGTGTACCATTCCATACATGCCTGCACCTCCATGATGGCCTGAAACATGTGTCTGGTGGTACTAGATGTGGCACTTCTGCCAAGGGCATGATGACCAGCAGCCCTCCAATGAGTACCCCTGTACATCTGCCTATGTGGTACCCCGCTGGACATCCAGTTTTGGCTGCTGTGTCCAGACACATGTGCCATGGTTACCACACTGTCCTGTCCCATGCCACCAACCACCAACTGTCCCTCAGCTATGGCCACTGGTGATGGGGTACATATAGGCATTGTGACTGTGTACGGGGATGGGGTGGATAAAAGTGGGATGTCAAACAATGGTGCAGCTTCAGCCCCTGACAACCCCACCTGTGCCTCAACACACCTATCATCATTTTCAGTGTCTGTATGGACATCAACATCAGATTGCCTGTAGGAGAGTCCCTGACCCACCTCGCCACCTGTGAGGGGAAAGCAAGAAACGCACTTTAAGACCTGTACATCATTGCTTAACAGTGCACACATACACACACACACACACACACACACACACACACACACACACACACACACACACACACACACACACACACACACACCCTGACATTCCACTATACTACTTACCTGTCCCTGACTTTACAGAATGTCCCTAGTTCTGTCTCTTAATTTTCCATCCTACATCAGTCTTGAATAATTACAGTCAATAATACCAATCATTAATGTATCATTCTTCTAATTGCTCAGAAAAGTGATCACAAAACATGACCTGTTACTCCATTAACTCTTTAACTTGATTGGAGTCATTTTTTCAAAGACTCCCTGATGTCATCCAGTGTTCACCTGGTTTTGTCCAGATGTCTTGAGCATGGCCCTCATATGTTATGGGCTACTACAGTCACTCAATAATGTCCCTCACAGGAGTGTCATACTTAACTATTGTTCAGTAGATGCAAGATCTGTTGCTCTATTAACTTTTTATGTGGATTACAGTAATATGTGGAAACACTCTCTGGTGTTGTCTAGTAATTCCCCAATGCATCTTTAATGCTGCATACATGGGTATTCTTTCACCTTTCTGCTGATTGCAATTAAAACAGTATCACTGGTGTCTAATTTTCACTCACAATGCATCTGTCATGCTACAGACTTTATTATACTATCAGCTGTCCTGGAATTACGTGTCAGTAAAGTATTCCTGGTGTCTAATGTGTCTGTCCATGTTCATGTAATGCATGATTTCTAAGGGAAGTTGAGAGGTATGAACAACCCCACACTCACACGTGCATACATGGACACACACACACACACACACACACACACACACACACACACACACACACACACACACACACACACATTCTACATACATCAACCCCCCTCCACTCCACCAGTTAGCACTTACAGACAAATTAACCACCCCCCCACACACACACACACACACACTTACAGGTAAGGTTGCACAAAGATATTACACACAGGCCTCTCATTACCCATCTGTCAACATGCATGACATATGGCACTCAACAGCGCTTTAGTCAATCCCTGCTAGCAACATTATACATCTCTGTGATGCATGGGTTGTGTTAGTAAGTGATGTCCCTTCCTCTGGAACACACTGCACCCATGTACACAGTACACACCTTTGTACTTGATCTGTTAGCTTCAATTGCGCTATACATTCTGGGGACAGGCACTCGCTGTCCTTATTTTTTTTACTGATTGTAATAACAGTTGGAGAATATAGTTCCTGCCTTACCCGCTAATAGAAACAGCATCGCTACGTCTTGCTGTATAGTGGAAACCATTTTAAGCGACTGCTTCTACACCATGTTAATATCTCTGGCCTTGTAACGTATCTACTTAACCAACCTCTCTCCATGCATTCACCCACTAAACTACTTATTTAGTCTTCATTTCTACAACTAGAGTCATGTCTGCATTTGAATATCTTACCTTAGAATGTTATTTTTACTGCATTTAACCTAACATATTGTTATTTTGACTGCAATTAACCTAATAATTTGTGTGCTTTTAATATACATTGCCTATTTAGTGTCAGATATTCTAGCTAGACTATAAGTATAAATCTAAATGTGTGTAGTGTTCACCTGTTAGACATTAATTTGCTAAGTTTCAATAACTGCTCTCCAATATTTGTCTCTGTTTTGCCTTACTATCTTCCTCTCTCTCCCTAAGATTTCTATTAGTTGCCTTTCTGGAACCTGCATCCTCCTACACAAGTGTCTCTGCCCTGCTGGAAAACCTGAAATTGTGTCCACCAAGCCCCAATACTGTAAACATCGGGGGTAACATCTAAACAAAGACTATAAAAGTATGTTACCTGTATATAATTAATCCAAACCTTCTGACCCTAGAATCCTGGTCCAGCTACCTGCCTAGGACTAGCAGCAGCCAATACCCTAATTTCCTATCTGAAGGCCCTTCCAAACCCTTATTTACTAAGCTCCCATAGCCACCTTGTTAGTTCTATATCCTCTATCCTTAACACTGTTTCTGTTTACTACTATTTTCCTCCATTTACCCCTTCCTTACCTTGATAACTCTGATTTAATCTATTGGCCACTAGGTGGCATCCTCTAACTTTGGGTTAACTCCCTTTTCACCTGTTCTTTAACTCTCCTGTACCTTTCCTCTTGTACCTGGATCTCCTAGCTCACAACCGCTCTTCTTTTTCTCCCTGGCCCCTGACAAACCTCTCTTCTTACTTTTACTTTGCTGCTAAACATTCTGTGCACTCACCACTCGCTATATTTCCACTGTATTGCTTCTTCCATACCTGTAACAAATTTACCTACTGGTTCTGTGCACTACTACTCTTTTGTGTCTTCCCACTCCGTTCGCCCTTCGGGCTCACTCCGCTCCCCTCCCTGCCCCCAAATTCCACCCGCCCCTAGATCCTCTACATTTATCTCTACATAGCTACTCCCCCCTCTCTTACTACCATTCACAACAACTTCCTGTCCCCCCCTCCATAAATAGTCCCCTCCCTTCTACTCCTAACTACTCTTCTGATCACATCCTGTTAAGTCACTCACTTTTAGTCCCCTCCCTTCTACTCCTAACTACTCTTCTGACCACATCCTGTTAAGTCACTCACTTATATCCAACCTAATTATGCCTATCCAATATCACCCCACCCTACTACTAACTCTCCTAACTACCCTCACCACTACCTATCTCTCAACCTCCTATGAACAAAGCTTACCCACAACTCTTACTATCCCATGCAAATATACCCTAACTACTCCCCCACCTACACTCATTAACAATCTTAATATCATCTATAAAACCTCTTATCTTCTACCTAAATACCACCGTCTTTCTCACACCAATTACTGTATTCATAACCCCAAAAAAATGTGATATTTACCAGTGCAAACCATCACAATTCTATAACCTTTTATTAATTAGCTCACTAATACATGGAGACATACACCCCAACCCAGGCCCTGACCTATCTCCATTATTAACCAACTGCCAACTAGCTAAACCAAAGCTAACAACACCTACCAAACCTCCCAAATCACTCTCAATTGCCCAACTTAATATACGTAGCATCTGCAATAAAATACCACAAATACATGCTTTACTAGAAGTCCAACAGTTCGACATTCTCTGTCTAACTGAAACATGGCTCAAACCTACAATAAAAGACAACGAAATTCTCCCCCCTGGCTACAATATCCTCAGACAAGACCGCTTAAACAAAAAAGGAGGCGGAGTAGCTATACTCTATAAAACAGGCCTGCATTTAAGCATAACAAATCATACCCTTTTAGCTGACACAAATGCTGAATTAATTATCACAAAATTTCAAATCAATCCTCACAAAAATATAAATATTATCTGTACCTATATTCCCCCGGGCAAAAATCCTACAATATTAGAAGACCTAAACTGGCTTTCTCTAAATCTTCTCCAAGAAACAATACTTTTAGGAGACTTGAATATTGACTGGAACTCATGTGAACATACTAATCCATCTACTCTTATTAACCTGCATGGCTTCACTCAACACATAAACTCCCCTACAAGAGCAAACAAGCATAGTAACAAAGAAGTTGTACTTGATTGGATCTTAACAAACAGTCCCCAGCAAAAATATACAACAGGGACTCTCCCAGATGACCTTAGTGATCACTCCCTAACATATATCATCAGGCATAAAACTAGTTTTTCTATCCCAACCCAAGTTCGATTATCCCATTGTAAAAAGCATTTTGACCCCAATCTGTTTCACAATGAACTCATGCAAGTCAACTGGTCACCTCTTAAAACTCTCCCAATAGATGAAGCTGTTAACCACTTCAATAATACCTTTCTCACCATCCTTGAACACCATGCCCCCCCTGCGTTCCATACGTATTAAAGCTAAAACAGCACAATGGCTCTCTAACAAAACTAGGCAACTAATTCTTAATAGAAATAAAGCTTGGAACATATGGCGAACCACTAAAAATATAACTGATCATCTCTCTTTTAAACAAAAAAGAAATATGACAAAACAAGCCATCCTACATGATAAAAAAAATTTCTACACTCAATTGCAACAATCTTCCCTCCACCAACCACATAAATTTTGGACTGCTATTAATACTCTGCTATCCCCTGGCAAAGCTGCCACACCTACTCCACAAGGCTCCAACACCAACTCCCCCTCAGAAATAGCTAATGCCTTTAACACCTTCTTTACTTCAGCCATTCTAAAGCTAGCTGATCAACAAAGCTCTGATATCTCCAAACTATCTAAGCCTAGCTCTACCCCCCCCCATTCCACCTCCAACCCATACCTACCTCCTACATTTTGTCCTTACTTCAAAAACTTAAGCCAACAACCCCTTTAGCAGACAAATTACCTGCAGAATATCTCCAACTAGGTGCCAAAGCAATAGCGTACCCCATCTCTCTACTAATTAATAGGACTGTAAAAGAATGCACTATCCCTTCTGTCTGGAAAATCTCCCACATCATCCCTCTCTTCAAAGGCGGTGACTCTTTGGAGTATTCTAACTTCCGCCCTATAGCATTACTATCCCCTCTTGCAAAAATTATGGAGAAATGTATCCACAAACAGTTACTTAATCACCTGTTAGGCAACAATCTCCTAGCTAACTGCCAACATGGGTTTCGCCCATTCCACAGTACTACCACCGCCCTACTATCCTTCATCGACTCTATCAACATAAATCGCAACAATAACACTCCTTCCTCTGCATTCTTTGTAGACCTGTCTAAAGCCTTCAACATGGTTAATCATCAACTTCTCCTACACTGCTTAAGTTCCCTCTCTCTTGACAACCAAGCCTTAAGCTGGTTCTCATCCTATCTTGAAAATCGCAAACAGGCAGTTCTCTGGGATAACCATCTCTCTAATCTTCTCCCCACCTCTATAGGAGTTCCTCAAGGCTCCATCTTAGGTCCTCTTCTGTTTTCCATTTTTATCAATGATCTGCATCTAGCCACTCCTCTATCTACTTGTATTCAATATGCTGATGACACAACCATCATTTGCTCTGCCACAACCCAGACTGAACTTCACTCACTAACACAAAACACGTTCATCACCATTGAGCAATGGTTCTCTAACCACTGTCTCCTACTGAACCCCAAGAAAACCAAACTTCTGCTCTTTCCACCCACTCACCTATCTCCCTCCATTGATTTCACACTTACATCAAACAATGGCACACGTATCACTCCTGACAAAACGACTAAACTCCTGGGTATTACTATTGACAACCAACTAAAATTTGACTTTCATATCAACTCCACTATAAAAACAACTAACAGGAAACTCGGTTCACTCTATAGAATCAAATCTTTCTTAACTCCTGAAGCTAGAACTACTATAGCTAGAACCCACTTAATCTCTACCCTATTATATGCTTCCTCTATATACACTAATCTTTCTAAGTACAACCTCAATAAACTAGCCACATCATACAACAACATCGCCAGATTTGCCACTGCCTCTCCCTACAGAACTCACCATTGCTTGAATCTTATAAAACTAGGGTGGCTGGAACTACCCCAACTCATACAATACTATCAACTCACTATTGCCCATAAAGTCCTCTACCACCCTGAAAACACACCTATGCTCTCCACCCTCATAAAGCCCTACCACAACATGAGGAATCTTCGTTCCTTTAACAAAACACTGAAAAACCTCTCGAGCAAATAATGTAGCAGGTGACTCCACATTTTCCAAGTCAATTGGCAAAATATGGAATCAACTACCACCAGACCTCACATCCCTGACTTCCATTCCACTATTTAAAACCAATCTAAAACTCTTCCTAACTAACCACTGGCTATGCTCTTGCAATAACCCTGGGTAACCTTTCTCTCTTGCTTTCTTTCCCTCCTTTCCTCTCACCTGATCTACCTTTCCTCTTCTTCATTACTCTAGCATACTTCACTTTCCCCTTTAAAAAATGCTCCTGTCCATACCTCATTATTTATATATAATTCTAGATTTTGATATTTATGTCTATGGTAAAACTATCATAACCTAGTAAAGCATCTATCATAGACTCCTGCTAAGACTCACATTGTACTCAGATACTTAGATAGCCTGTAAAAAGTTTATGAAAATTTTTTTTTATTGCATAACTTGGTATATTCTTAGCTTGTTAAGTAGTAGTTAGTGGAGCTTTTCTCCTCGGGCCTCCACTGAAAATGGACATGTATCCAGTTGGACTAGCCCGGTTAACAAATGTAAAATAAATAAATAAATAAAATTGGTGTGCACCTGTTCGGCACCCTGGCATATACTGTGCACCATACCTCACAGGTGTACACACCATTGCTGAATGTGTATATGTGTGTCAGTTATATTTTCTCTGCTGCTCACAGCCCCTACGTGTTTGTCCGACACATACCTGGGATGATATGTGGGCAGATGTCATTTGTAAATGCCTGATGTCTGATTTACAGATCTCATCAACAGTGGTGCATGTATGGCCAATAAAATACAATTAGACTGACAACCTTCAAACTTTACCGTGGCTATGGGGAGTGTACACCCCCTTATTGATATGGTGTCCTCTTCCCTGATATGCCATGGGGCCACATTACTGAATATGTTAACATTACATGAACCTGATATGTGACATATGACCTGTGCAATCAAATGCAGTATCAAACAAATGTGTTAGTTGTGCATATGCTGATTGAGATGCATACAATTTGTGGGTGCATATGTGTGCACACCCTTATCATGATGGTTTGTTGCACCTACTGTTATGTGTACTACTGCAGTCACTTTTCCTGGAAGGGGTATACTAGCATGGACCATCTGCATTTGCCAGTATTTGGTCACTTTGCCCTACAAATGTCCCCCAACTCTGCATGGTTGCAAGGTCAACTCATGTGCACAGCCCTTGGAAGTCACACAGTGCCATCACTATTGCTGTGGAGTCAGGGTTATGTCTGGCACAATTCATGACTTTGACTGTGTGCAGATACAGCCATTCTTAGCGAGCTTTGGATCTCTGCTTCAGTGCACTGTTGTGTTTCAGGATGACACCCCTCCCCACCCTCAGCTTTTTTGCAGATGCTTGACAACTTTGGCCTACACATGTGTGTCATTTTGCAGTGTCCCAAACTCTGAACACCATGTGTACCAGCCTAGTCCCTGCTAATGAATGGCAAACATACATGTGTACACTGGCAAGGTACAGATGGGGATGGTGGACCTGAGGTGGGGTGAAGTGTTGGTTGTGCAGCACATGTATCTTAATTGATACTGTAAGTAGGTTTCCAACGTGGTCTTGGTACACCAGTACACATTGCAACACATGCCATTTGGGGACATTTGCTGTTATGCATATGCTACCTGTAGAGAGGCCTGGCTGATGTTTCCTGTGGTACAATTGTCCCATCTCAGTACCCTAACCCATGGGCCACACCTATGCAGAGTCCAGGCAATTGCTGACACAAGTACTACACAGCCAGTACTTGCTAGACATTCCTGCAACTCCCTCAGTGTTGTGGCATGTTACTTAGCAGCCTGCATGATCAGTTTGCAACATGTATCATCATCTGTCTTGGATGGCCATCTGTTTATTTTCTACATTAATCCTGTCCCATACATCCTCACCACATACATGACTGTCTGCACGGTTTGCAATGGTGAGGTAAGGCCATATGTCCGAATCCTGGGTGCTACCTGTTGGGTATGGGATCCATTCCATGGTTTGTAAGATGTGTGTAAGCCACAGCTGCCTCTGTTGCAGGTAAGTGGGCCCATTTGATGGCCAAACATCTTGGACAGCAGACCATTTTTTGGTGTGACATTGAGGACCTGTACTTGCTGGAAGGTCCAAACTCATGAAAAATGCATGCTGTCAGTACCTCAAAAGCTGCTTCCACAATATGTTATCTGGAGTGTATGCACACATATGCTTCCAGTGTTTGTGACGGTATGTATTCCCCATATTTGCTGTTCTAACATAGGATTCCATATTACACATTCATTGTTCATGTTAGGACAACATTGCAGGTTGTAAGGGTTGTGGAATGCAGCATTGTTATATGCCGTAGTGTAGATCTGTAACAGTTGCCATTGTAATAGTGGTATATACACTGTTGTAGCACTGTATAAAGGTGATGTTTCAGACATGTCCCTACTGTAGGCCATTTGTCCCACCATTACGTTCATCTCTGTGCACACATATTGCAATGACAGGTTGTTAGTTATATTGCAGGACTCTTACATACCTTTCAGATATGTCACCATAGTGACCACTGTGATGTAGTGCAGTTAACAGCAACAATACGTGAACATGTACAGCATGCATTACGGGTAGGTGTGTTAAATGTGTGCATGGAATACACCATGGCCATAACATGACCGGTGTATTGGCAAACCTGAACAAACACCATACTCACCAGCTACAGGCTGCTGCCCCGGAGGTATACCAGTGGGACCTACGTAATTGTGTGAGAGATGTGATGTCAGTAGCCACACCTGTGGCATTGGTACAGGGTGGGTGCAGCATTACAGTACATCAACAGTACAAACCCACAATACTACAGATTATGCACATCTGTTTATTACTACAGCACAGCAACAGACTATATATATTTCATCTCACATATGCATGATTAAACTCTACAGATGCAGATGGATATGCAACAGTAGTCTACTGATGTGCCCTGTGGCCTTACCTGCACACTACTCAGCCATTGTGTGGGTAGCACCCACCTCCACTATGCTGTCCGCCGGGTCTTGTGTTTGCAGGCGGGCAGGTGACCCTTGGATGGCGAGGAGCTCCTCAACATGTCTCAGGGGGGCAGTATGGCATGACCCCCCCCCATTGCAAGCTGGTCTCCCCTAACCACAGCAGCATGCCGATGGGCATGGCGGAGTACAGATGGGAATGGTGGACCTGAGGTAGGGTGAGGTGTTGATTGTGCAGTGCATGTATCTTAATTGACATAGCATCAATGTCAGACCTGCTCATAACTGCGGTTATGCAGGCTGACATCATTTACCCTGTGGACAAGATCATTCCACAGGGCAGTCCTCTCCTGCAGATCATGGGTTGCATGCCCGAACAGGGTTTGGTAGTGCTGCACCAGGTATGTGATGATGACATCATTCTCCTCTGCTGTGTACATTGGAAGTCTCTCCCTAGACATTTTACCTGAAAGACATAAAGAGGGAAACAGGTCTGAGGACCTTATACTGCAAGGATATCATAGTTGTTAATACACATGTCTGTCTCCCCCCCCCCACCATATCAGCAACAACAATCTGATCAAATAACTCAACGGGTATGTCTACAGAAGACCTACCATTGGGACATATATCGTATTGTACAGCAATTTGTGCAATTTGTTTGTAGTCATGTTCCATGTTGAAACACTATCATTGGTGGCTTGTTACAAACAATGTCACCTGCATGCCATTGTAAGGGCCACTATGGTTCAATGGGTCTATATTATATAATCGCATGCAAACAATGTTGAGCGCTCTAATGAGCAAAAATACAGAAACTCAAAATCCTTATTGTGGGGGGTTGCACCCCACACCCCCCACTAAATATATATTCCAACTCTTTGATAGCACTACAGTGACTAAAGGGCAAATATGCAACTCTTCAATGTACTGCAATCTCAATAACGTAATTTCGAGTTCTGGCATTTTTGCTCATTAGAGCTTCCGACATTGTTCGCATGGAATTATATAATATAGACCCTGGTTCCATATAAGCATGTATTCTGTTTGTATGTGACTGCTGCACATCTGTTGTTTTGTGTTAATAGGGATATCTATGCATGCTGCTAGACATAATCCTGGAATGTGCCGACTATTACTACTCACATATGTTCGATAACAGTGACACAATAGCATGTTTGGGAAAATAGTTGTCAGCAGAACCACCTCTCCCACCTCATCTAGCCATGTTACCAGGCCACATCACACCCAGACTGGAACCTCATCATCTACTGGTCCTGCACTACCTTCAGGTGGAACCACCTCAGGGGATGGTGTTGCCCCCCCCCCCCCGGGAGCACACACAGACAGGATCCTGTCACACGAAGTCAGGTCCAGGGTCTGGTGCATAGGGAGCTCCACAGAGACTTGGGGGATGTGCTACAGCACCTTGAGGCCCTCAGTACACAATCACAGGGTCCACATGCTCCTCCTGCTCAGCCCCCAGCCCAGGCACCTTTGGGGCCGTGAAAATGATGTTGTGATTATCCATGGGTGGGGACCTTGCTCCCATTGTTTCCATATGGGGGCTCATGGGCTTCCACATTCCAGACAACACTCCCCATCCAAGGTGTTTACCCACCACATGTGTCATATACCACCCCTGTATACTGTCTTGTCTGTCTTCCAACCCAACCTACCTCCCCAAATATACCTACTATCCTTCCCCAAAATACCAATCCCACCTTCACAAACAAGGGCAATGTGCTCCCAACATGGGGTTCACACCTGACATAATTGTCCATTTTGCACCCACTTACTGCTCTGCTGTATATATATATATATATATATATATATATATATATATGTGTGTGTGTATTGATATGTGTGATGTTCTCTCACACATATCGTGCAGCACTGTCATTCAACAGTAGGGGACATGTATTTATATAAATGTGTGTGTGTGTGCGTGTGTGTGTGTGTGTGTGTGTGTGTGTGTGTGTGTGTGTGTGTGTTTGTATATATGTAGACATACATGTGTATATGTATATGTATATATATATATATATATATATATATATATATATATATATATATATATATATATATATATATTTGGGTGTAGATATATATTATCTACACACCCAAATATAGAAATAAATATATATATATATATATATATATATATATATATATATATATATATATATATATATATATATATATATATATATATATATATATATATATATATGTGTGTGTGTGTGTCTGTAGACATACATATATATATATCTATACATACACACACACACACACACACACACATATATATATATATATATATATATATATATATATATATATATATATATAAAAATTGTATTTATTTATTTATTTACATTTGTTGACCGGGAGTGCCCGATTTTCATTAGAAGCCCAGGGAGAAAAGTTCCACAGTTAAAATATGCAGAGAGTAGTTACATTGGATTTACATAGCAATTAACAGTTTGATCAACATAGCAATTAAAAATTACAAACATAGTTACATAGTTACAGATGGAAAACATAGTACATCAGTAGCCAACTAGAATCTTTATCATCTGTGAAGTACATAACAGACATTAACAATTGTTACAATAAGAAGTTCCTGCTGTATAATAAGTAGTTAGGCATATGGGCATCCAAGCTTGCTATAATCAAGGTAGTTAGTTAGTGGGATGGAAAGAAAGGTAGTGGGTGGATGGAGTGGGTAATATTAGAGGGGGGGGGGGTTGCAAGGGCATAGCCAGCATGTTTTTAGGTGCGCTTTTAATAAAGTTTTGAAGTAGGTGCATGAGGGTACAGAGGTAATTGTGGGTGGGAGGGAGTTCCATAATTTGGCTATGGTGCAAGAGAATAGTGCTTCTCCAGTAGAGTTACTGGCTTTAGTGACCTGTAAGTGATTTTTGTTGCTGGATCTTAGTGGTCTGGTGGTGCGATAGTGTTGGAGTATATTCTGGAGGGATGGGACTTTTACTGGATGGTTTACTAGTTTGTGGGCAAGTGCGAGACAGTGGTGACTGCAGTAGGATGTCCATGTGGCAAATTTGGTGATTTTGTTGTAGCAGGTCTCGAGCTTATTTAGATCGCATTGGCTTAGTTTGGTATATATTGGAGAGCCATAAAGTAGGGTGGAGATAAGGTGGGAATTTGCTACTGAAATCGTTGCTTCTTTGGTGAGAAGTTGCTTATTTCTGTATAATGCTCCTAGTTTTTTGCGGACTTTTTTATGGTCATAGATGTGTGAATGTCAAATTTTAGTTTATTGTCTATTTCAACTCCTAGCAATTTGGTGTGTTCTGTTGGGTGTATAGTGGTGTTGTCTTTTGCTGTGATGTTAAAGTGAGAGTTGTTTTGAGTGTGTTTGGTGGGTTGGAAGATGAACATTTTAGTTTTGTTTGGCTTGAGTATTAATTGGGAATCGGATAACCAAGTTTCAACAGAGGAAAAGACTTCCTGTGTGACATTTTTCAGTTTGGGTAGGGACTGGGCTGAGCAGATGATGCTTGAGTCATCTGCATATTGTATGAGTGTGCCATGTTTGGTAGCAGAAGCTAGATTATTGGTGAAAATAGAGAAGAGTAGGGTTCCAAGGATGGATCCTTGGGGAACCCCTATAAAGACAGGTAGTTGGGGAGATATGTCATTCTGCCATACAACGGACTGTTGATGGTCAGACAGGTAACTCTGAAACCAGTTGGTGACTGATTGAGAGAAGGATAGGTTATTGAGGACAGAGATGAGTTGTTTGTGTGTGACCATGTCTAATGCTTTAGATAGGTCTAGGAAAGTAGCAGAGGAGAGATAGCCATTGTTTTTATGCTGAATGATAGTGTTAGTAAAGGAGAGTAAGGCAGTGGTGGTGCTATGGTTTGGTCGAAAACCATGTTGAGTATTGGAAAGGAGGTTGTTAGTAAGGAGGTAGTCTGAGACCTGAGAGTGAATGCATCTCTCTAGTATTTTGGAGAGTGGAGAGAGAATAGCTATGGGGTGGTAACTGGTTAGTTCTGTGGAGGGTCCGACTTTGTGGAGGGGAATTATATGTGATACTTTCCATAGTGTGGGAACATAACTTTCTGACAGAGATTGGTTAATCAAGATGGATACTGGGTAGGCTAGAGAATCAGATGCGATTTGTAGGTATTCACTTGGGAGGTTGTCTGCTGCTAATTTGGTGGGATTAAGTTTAGTTACGAGTTTTTTTATGTTGGAGGTAGGAACAGGAGAAAGTTGGGGAGATTACTAGTTGAAGGTGTGGGTTGGAGTGAAGGGAGGTTGTGTTGTTGAGCTAGTGATAGTATGGTTTGTGCGACGTGTGTGTTGAATGAGGTAGCAATATTTTTGGAGGAGTGAGGGATGTTAGGAGGAGGGGTACTGACTTTACCTGGGTGGAGGATGGAGTTTATGGAGGACCAGAATTCTTTGGGGTTGTGTTGGGAGAAGTCTAGGGCAGACTGGTAGTATTGGAATTTGTCTTGTTTTATTAGCTTTTTGACTCTATTGCATAGTTCTAGGAATTTCTATCTAGTTGAGGGGGTTTTGGTTTTGCGCCAGTGCTCCCAAGCTTTATGAAAAAATTCCACTCCTCGCAGGTACGGAATGCTCGGCCAAACCAATATATAAGTAAACACAAGAGGCCAGCATAAACAGTCAAATACTTTTATTTCTTAGAAGATAAACACAAAAATGCCAGTTTCACTGAAGAAGGCTGCCAAGCTGAAACCGGTTTGAAATTTAACCTATTTCTGTTTTGTGTTTATCTTCTAAGAAATAAAATTATTTGACTGTTTATGCTGGCCTCTTGTGTTTACTCCCAGGCTTTATCCCTGTTTTTCATTTCTGACTTAGTGGTTTTCTGTAGTTATGTGGAGGTTTGTGTTTTGTTTCTGGAAAGTCTTATGGGGGCATGGTAATTAAGGATATATATCATATGGGGTGCATTCAAACATCAGGTCCACACTCTCTAACTCTCCTTCCTGCACAGCTGCACTGTTCTGCCTTGCTACAACACAGACAGGTGTCACATGTGGACACAGCCTAACATTAGGGGGCTGTATAACATTAGGGGTGTGTGTGTGTGTGTGTGTGTGTGTGTATATATAGATATATATATATATATATATATATATATATATATATATATATATATATATATATATATATATATATAGGAACAGATTGCAGGTAAGCTATGGTGTTTGTGCATGCTACATTATACATTTACATCACAAAAACATGAAACTCATGTGTCCATCATAATGGCATTACTTCCACCACCAGCTATTGGCGACACTAATATACATGTCTTGTGGTACACAACACATACTATGATGGCTTACATCTTGTCATTCAGTGCTGATCTGCACAGTTGACAGGTATGGCCTACTGCCCACAGTGACAGACACTATTGTCCATAGCAGTTGTTCAGTAGGACATCATTATAACAACAACACCTGGTGGCACATATATATCATTCCACATCATCTATTCCATTATTATAGACCAAGTACTGCATTCAGTTACATGCATATATGCTTCACATACCTGTTGTGGGACTGTTGTCTCTTCTGGATACAGTTTATTGTGTCCCCTTGGTTAACTTGGGATGTCTGTAGGTTCAGTTGTTTAACAACTTTCTATTTACTGGATGTTTGTTTGTTTGTTTTTCTTTCTCTCTCTCTCTCTCTCTCTGTCTCTCTACCCTACATGGATTGAGCTGCTTTGAAAAGATTGCAGCATGGATTTTGTAGGTGATGCACATGATCAGGTGATGGCCTCTGCACCAATCAGTGTCCACCACTTGCTACCTGCATGCAGCCTGCTGTGTAGTACTTCCAATTACCACTGTCTTGGCAACCCACTACTATAAATGATTAAATCATGTGGGTGTGGTCCCTTTACCTTTCTTGTATGGAGGACATCCTTCTTGTGTGTGGGCAGCAGTGTTACAGACAGCAGGTAGCAATACCTCTTACAAGAGGGCTTGCAGACCTAGGCCATCTACATATTTGTATAAGGTTCCAGACCTACAGACAGTGTGAGTAGTGTTGTTATATGCATTGTATACCGCTAGTGTTACAGGGTTTGCGTGTACATACTATTTTAGCATGGAATGCAGTCTGTCTGCATAGCTCTCAACTTTAGGCCTATCCACATGATGGCCAGAGGATTGGCTGTTATCTTTTGTCTGTCCACCACACAGGTCTTGTCTCAACTATATCACTGGCATTCTGTCTGTTGAGTGCTATCAGTATATGGCTGCATCCAGTTGTGTTTCTGACTTCATATTCCTGAATACGGATATGCTGCAACCAATCCTGTAATACCAGAAACTTTCTCAGTGTATAACAACAATATTTCAGATATGGCCCTGTGTTCCAGCCTCTGTCCTCCACGTATATACCAGGCTTTGTCCATATGTCATGCAGTAAAGAGGTTGTTAAGTAGTGACCTATGATTATGTTGTGCTGCCATTCCTGCCATCATTCCAGTGATGTTGTGGTCCCCACACATATTGTGGGGTAGGATCCATATATATGTGGGCTACAGCTGGACAAAAACATGTGTGCCTTTGTGCAGTCCAGAGGTCAGTGTATGTAACATTGTTATATGGCCCTGTAAGTCATTCTATGAGGAGGGGTATGCAGCATATATAACCTAGGCTGCTACAACATGTGAGGGATATCAGTAGTAAGACACCTTAAGGTATATGGCTGTACATTTTCATACATTTCACCTTGGGAACATTGGTGGGCTAGTCTTTACTGTCTTACAGACTGTTCTGTTTGTCATTGTGATAGTGATGTTTTAAGTTAAGCATTGTTATGTAACAGATAGATCTTCATTGTGACAACTTAATTCTTTTCCCCTAGGGGTTGAGTACAGAGTGTAATTGGAGGCCGCTGAACTACATCAGCATTACTTACTGTTGATTGATTCTTATCTTCTAGGCCAGTGTTTCTTTACTGTTGTACTACTTGAAGGCCTTGGCCTGGACAGCAACATATGTTATGCTTTCGGATTACCGTATAAAATGTTTTGCTTGCGAGTTGCATTACTCAGTTAGTATGTATTTCAAACACCTAACAGCTGTATGACATGGCATATACAGCTGTAATAGTACACAAATAAACATTTCTTATGTAGGCAAACCTGTGTGTGGTGTCATATCCTTTCCATATCCTATCAATCCCTATCCATATCCTATCTCTCTGGTTATATGTTTCATGCAATAATTGTCTCTTGTATGAAAGAATCATACACTGTCCATTTTAAAAGGTGGCAACTGTAGGAATACTGGCTGTTCAATATGCTGTGCACCCTCTAAATATGTATCTTCCTATACATCTCTATACGCAGTAATATATGTATATGTGTGTGTATGTATATATACATAGATAGCTATATATACGTGTGTATATACATATATATATATATATATATATATATATATATATATATATATATATGTATCTGCATATATGTGTGTGTATATATGTATCATTGGAATGTTTACTGCTTCCACATTGCACATTGTACATTCCCTATGGTAGACGGACTGTTCTGCATGATACATTATTGATACCATCCTGACATCGTACAGGTGGGATGGATTACTGTTGACTTCTTCTGGCTATGTTGTGTAGGGTCCTGGGTATGAGACTTGCAGCTGTTGGTACTGTGTTGCAAGGCAGATCTGTTTGGCTTGTGGGAGGGGATGATATCAATAATTAAAAGAGGTTCTTAAATTGGGCCCCCTCACCCCCATTAACGGTGCCTTTGGTCATATATTTATTTGTTGTGTTATCTTATATATCTATAGAAATATATATGTATATACATACATATATATATATATATATATATATATATATATATATATGTTTACATATATATATTGCTATATATATATAAACGTATATATGTAGACATATATATATATATATCTTTAGATGTAAACATATAGTTTGTTTTATATATATATATATATATATATATATATATATATATATATATATATATATATATATATATATATATATATATATATATATATATATATATATATATATATATATACATGCATACATACATACACATACATCTATATATATAAATACATTTCCTCTACTGTTGAATGACTGTGCTGGATGATATGTTTGAGAAAACATCAGAGTTATGTATATCTAACAAAGAACAAGCAAAGAAAAAAATAGCTGGATAACCACCACTGCTGATACAATTTTAATAAAATACACCATAAAAGAGATAAAAGACAAGCACTTTCACTAGTGCTTCCTCAGGTCTTAATACAAACTAGAGCAAAAGGCTCTTGTTTAAATACATAAAATCAATTCAACATCAAAGCAATTAAGTATAATTAGCCTCTTAAAGAGGTATATACAAATATCTTCACTTTAACCTGTGTGCTTTCAAAGCAGGTTTTAAACAGTACAATTAATTCCTGGTAGCCTATGTGCCTGCAATCGTAGAATCCACCGCAATTCTATTTGCTCTAGAGTATTGTTCATGCTGCCCCCTCTACTGTTAACATGTACCAATTGTAATACTTTAAAATTAAAATGATGGCCTGGATGCACCATTATATGTTTTGATAAAGCATTATTTTCACTGTGTTTATGTATCTCATATAAATGCTTATAATCCGTTCTTTTAGTTTTTGTGTGGTTTTACTCATATAATAAGAACAGGAAGCACAAGTAGCCAAGTAAATCAAATGAGTGCTATTACAATCTGCATGGAACCTCGGCTGAAACCTAAAGGGAGTGTTAGGACATATAAACTCTTGTTGTACACTTATGACAGGACAAAAACTACATTTCCTGCATGGATATGTACCTGGATTCTTAATTATTTGACAAGATTTCTTATTATCCTGACATAACAATCTTTTTAGATTAATATTATTCTTATACACAAAATTTGTGGTTGCACCCACTTTCTTAGCTGTACCATGGTCCATAGTTAACAGAGACCAATGCTTCTATATATATATGTATCTGCATATATGTGTGTGTATATATGTATCATTGGAATGTTTACTGCTTCCACATTGTACATTCCGTATGGTAGACAGACTGACAGACTGTTCTGCTTGATATGTTATTGATACCATCCTGACATTGTACAGGTGGGATGGATTACTGTTGACTTCTTGTAGCTATGTTGTGTAGGGTCCTGGGTATGAGACTTACAACTATTGGTACTGTGTTGCAAGGCAGATCTGTTTGGCTGTGTAGAAGGGGATGATATCAATAATTACAAGAGGTATTTAAATTGGTCCCCTTCATCCCCATTAATGGTGCCTTTGGTCATATATGTACTTGTTGTGTTCTCTTATATATCTATAGAAATATATATGTATATATATATATATATATATATATATATATATATATATCTGTTTACATATATATATATATATATATATATATATATATATATATATAGAGAGAGAGAGAGACATATATATATATATATATATATGTAGACATATAAATATATATATATATATATATATATATATATATATATATATACACACACACATACACATGCATCTACATATATAAATACATTTCCTCTACTGTTGAATGACTGTGCTGGATGATATGTTTGAGAAAACAGAGTTATGTATACCTGGTATGGCTTAATGGTAAATCACTTTGGCTATGGTATGCAGGGTTCTGGGTTTGAGACTTGCAAAACCTGTTTATTTTGTTGCTGGGCAGAACAAGGGCTGTTGGAATCAGAGTGACTAAGGCACTTTTAAGCAGTTGTAAGCAGGTTTGCACAGGTTTGCGTGATGGTAAGCAATGCTAACATCCGGTTAAATATTTTTACACTCAGCCTCTAAAGTCCTTATCCTGTGTAGGCATTGCATAACCCCGCACAAACAGGATTAAACCAGCTTACTGCTGCTTAAAAGTGCTTACTCCCACTTACCCCATGATAATTTCTTTAAAAGAAAAGAAAAAGGGTTGATAGGAAAGTGGTGAAAAGGGGCAGAAAGAGGGAAAGACAGTAGGGAAAATAGCTAGGGATGTGTAGGATGGGTGTAGGGTAGGTCCATAGCTACCCATTTCTTCTACAGCAACAGCTGTGCATATACACTGATTTGGAGGTAGATATGGACACTCAAACCCCTGAGAGAGGAGTGAGGACAGCAATAATATGTTGTGAAGTCAATTAGACCAGATTACGTGTCCAGTGGGCACATGTGCGAAATGGACAGCTATGTATAGGGCGAGATTTTTTTGGGTAACAGATTGCCCTTTTTTTTAAGGTGAGAGTGGGATGTTGGGGAGGGATTGTAGGTATATTTGGGGAGGTAGGTTGGGTAGGATGACAGACATGACAGACAAGACAGCATACAGGGGTGGTATATCACATGTGGGGGGTAAACACCTTGGATGGGGAGGGGTGTTTGGAAGTCAGAAGCCCATGTGCCTCCAAATAGAAACAGTGGGACTGAGGTCCCCAACCATGGGCAGTCACCACTGCATCTTCACGGACCCAAAGATGGTTGTGCTGTGGGGCTGGGTAGGAGGGGCAGGCTGACCCTCTAGATGTGCCACACAGCCCTCAAGCTGGCATAGCTGATCTCTGAACTCCCTGCAGAGCTCGCTACACACCAGACACCAGACTTGACGATGGGTGACAGTCTCCTGTCCGTGCCCACTCCCAGGGGGGTGAGCCCCATCCCCTGAGGCAGTTCCACCCAAAGGTGGTGTAGGACCAGCAGACGAGGAGGTCCCAGGGTGTGCCCCAGATGTGCTGGTGCCCAGTGCCATGGCCAGATGAGGTGGAAGAGGTGGGTTCGCTGGACTGGCCTTCCCAAACGTGCTATGGTGTTTCAATTTTAAAACATATGTGGGTTAGTAATAGTCAACACATTCCAGGATTAGGTATAACAGCATGCATAGATATTCCCATTAACCCAAAACACCAGATATGGAACAGTTGCATAGCAAGCAGAACACATGCATATATGGAACCACAGTGGCCATTAAAACAGCATGCAGGTACATTGATGGCAGCATGCCACCAATGTGGGAGTATTTCAGCATGGCACATGCATAGAAACAAATTTCAATATTTATCAAACAATAGGACATATGTCCCAGCAGTAGATTAAATTGTACACATAGCCATTGAGTTGTGTATTTAGATTATTCTTGCAGCTATGGTGGGGGAGGGGGAGATAAAGATGTTAAATAACAACTTGTATATCCCTGTAGTTCTCAATACATTCTTAGTGCTGTACTCTGTACCTTACAGGTATATTACACTACCCTATGGCCTTAGTTTGGACAGTGGTATGTTTGTAGACGACTATATACGTAAACTCTGTTTTACCTGCAGTATACACCTCTTACCTGGTATACCTGTGGAGGTATTGTTTGTTAACAGGACCTGACTGTTTCTACGCATATTCCCAGATTCCAGGTTGATGTTATGCACATACCTCTTAATCTCTTATTGCACACACTCTGGGCAAGTCTTGACAACATGCAGGTGAAACTGGGACATATTTTGACAATTGCCCTCATAAACCTTTGGTGAGTTGCTACAATGACAGGTTTGTTGTCATATACATTTCCTGAATATTTACAGGTCTGACAGTCAGTTATATGTCATTAAATGCTGCCTAAATGTCAGAGATTATCACACTGATTTGCCAGGGGGACAGGGTAATAGGCAGCAGATATGGGCCAATTATCTGGACATTCTGAACAAATCTATACAGTTGAGGGGTATGATTCTGCATGCAGCTTGCTACCACTCCCAGGACTCGAACCATGGCCGTGTCTGCTAAAAATAAAACAGTGTACATTACAGTTGAGTGTGCTATTTAGATATTGCTGTGTATCTCTTCTCTAATTTCTGTCTATACGTCTCCCGTTGTTTTACAATCTGACCTTGTAATTACAATACTCTTATACAGGGATTCCTAGACAGTTTTATTATGTAGCACAGTGTGGATGACAGTGATGAGTAATACATTATTATTCAGAGAAACTGCAACACTAACAATGCCATACAATACCAGACTAAACAGTACCAGTCCAGGATTTCAATCTTTTATTTCAATGCACAGTTTTCTTATCTGACAGACCTGTGGAGGGAATGTTTGTTAACACTACCTGAATGTTGGCAGACATATTACCAGATTCCACGTTATTATTATGCACATACATCTCACTCATAGCTTCACAACATGGGGGTAGAGATGGGACATACTTTGCATATTACTCTCATAACATTTTGGTGAGTTGCTAGAGTGACAGGTTTGTTCGTATAGATATATTTCTGACGGTTATGATGTCTGACAATCAGTTGTATGTCATTATTTGCTGCCTAAACTTCTGGGATCATCCCACTGATTTGCCAGGGGGACACGGTGACAGGCAGGAAATGTAAGCCAATTATCTGAACTTTCTGACAAAACCTGTACAGTTGAGTGGTATGATTCTGCCTTACTACCACTAACAGGATTCAGACCATGTCTGTGTGTGCTAAAAATACAACAGTTTATGTCTCAGATGAGTGTGCTATTTGGATTATGCTGTCTATCTTTTCATTGTTTTCTGTCTAAGTCTCCCTCAGTTGTACAATATGACCTTGTGATTACAACAGTCACATACAGACATTCCTACACATTTTATTTATGTAGCACAGTGTGGGTAACATGCTTAATACAACAGTACTATTAAGAGATTGCAACAGTACATTACCATATGATACCAGAATAAACACAAGCAGTCCAGGAGTTAGACCTTTATTGCCAGGCTGTTACCCTTTTATTTACATACAACCTATATGAGACTCTTCCTGCCATATTGTCTGGTTTATTCAGTACATCCCATACACAATACAGGTTTTATACTGGCAATTAACTTTCTACTACATTTAGATTTATTTCTTATGACAGTACATGCAAGATTATTACTAACCTGCCTCAAGACGTAATCTGTGCAGTCTATAGGCATGGGCTTCCTGATTCACAGCCCACTCTGTTACCGCTGTCAAAGACATAAGAGGAATGATTAAACAGGTAGTAGAATGAGTACTTACACACTGCTGGGACATCGCCTTGCCTAGCTTCTTGGATCCACTGATCCAAGAGCTCCCTCTTCCACCGTTTCAGGTCAGCATAGTGATGCCTGACATGCTCACCAGTTTGAGGGATGCCAGTGGTACTGATGAGGTCATGGGCAAGATGGTCCCAGGCTTCTGCTTTATATTGGGAACCCTGGTACTGGCCCTGCAGCAGTCTCTCTTCATGGTCTTTTACCAGGAGTCCTGCCATAACCCTGGACTCCTGGATGCCCCAGCGCTGCGCCCGGAAGTGCGATCTTTCTCCGACACCAGTCATAGTGCCTACAGGAGGAAGCTGCAACCAGTTATGAGATGTATTCTTGCCTATGGGTTTAAATATGGCCGATTTCCTGCACTTTGCCATGATTGGATGGTTTTGAAAATGCTAAGCTATGGGCAAACCTGCTTACCTAAAATTGGCATTGCTTAAAGGGATATACCAATGGGCAAATCGCTTTAGCTGGGCTACGCATTGCTTACACCTTGTAAGCAGAGGTGTGCAATGCTTAGCGTTGCTTATTTTTAAATTTGCACACTATTTGCTATTTGGCATTGATTTATCATTCATTACATGTTATATATTTGTTTAGTATCCATGATTCATGTATATGTATACTGTATGAGGTATTTGTGTTTATTGGGGGGTTTCACCACTTTATTACATTGACACCTCACATCTGGACTTAATGCAGTACTCCAGTTCATATATATATATATATATATATATATATATATATATATATATATATATATGTATATATATATATATATATGTTATGTAGTAGATTATACAACATAAAACTTTTATACGTTTATAGATTCTTTTCACGTGTAAATTGTGATTTTGCTGTAGTAAGGATCTGTTTGGGTATACCTCAATATTATGTACAGCTGTGATGGCTTACTGGTTAACTGCTGTGACTATAGTGTATAGGGTCCTGGGATTAAGATCTGCAAGGCCTGTTTATTTTGTTGCTGGGCAGAACAGGGGCTGTTGGATACAGAGTGATTAAGGCACTCTTAAGCAGTTCTAAGCGGGTTTGCATGGGATTGTGCAACGGTAACCAATGCTAACTTCCAGATAAATATGCTTACAGATAGTTAGCTCAAAATTGCCTAACCTGTGTGCGCATTGCTTACCCCTGTGCAAACAGGATTAAACCCACTTACTACTGCTTAAAAGTGCTTACTCCCACTTACCCCTGCACTAATTTAGAAATAAATGAAACATGGGTCTTGGGAAAGTATTAGATTTGGATACTCTATACATATTTTACACTATTTATTGTATGGCATGGATTTATCATTTATTACACATTATAACTTTGTTTAGTATCCCTGATTCATGTGTACGTATACTGTATGGGGCACTTGTGTTTATCTGTGGATTTTACCACATTATTACAATGACACCTCACATCTGCACTTAATGCAGTACTCCATTTCACAAATATATGTTATTTAGCAGGTTATACAGCAAAAACAAAATTTCATGAATTGCTTTCACATGGAAAATGGAATTTACTATAGTGAGGATCGAACCAGGAATGACTGCTTGCAAAGCGAATGCTCTGACCACTACACTGTTGCAGTACTGCTTCAAGTGAATGTATCTTGCTATTTATCATCTTGTGCTATTTAAGCTACAGTATGCATAGCTAAACAATGGGCAAAGCCATGCACCTACGGTTAAATTTAATCTGTTTGATAAAACAAATTCTAGTGTTATTTTCTCTAGGAAGGGACAGATTACACTTATTGTTGTGGATTTCTGCATGCATCTGCACATTTGGCAGACATCCTAGCAAACCCCCATACCTCTCAACCTCTTCATGCAAAATATCTGGACAAAGCTTGACAAAATGAGGTACAACTGGGGACATATTTTAAATATTGCTCTTATAAACTTAAGTAAGTTGCTAGAGTAACAGGCTTTGTTTTAATATAACTTTTCTACAGGATTTGGTGTCTGACACTCAAATGTATACCATTATTTCATGACTTCAATCCTGAGATCATCCCAGTGATTTGCCAGGACAAATGGGGTACAGGCCAAATGTATGAGTGGAAAATCTGGACATTCTGTGAAGATCTGTACAGTTAGGAGGTATGCATCCCCCTATGAGCATTCACGCTCAGGCAATTCTTGAGTGCAGAGGCATGTGTATTGTGAGAGATCTGCTCTCAGACACACACCCTACACTCATCCATGCTCCATGTCCATTTAGGAGCAGAGGCAACGCGCCTTCATTACTATGCATGGCGGACTGCCGTGCTGCTCTTAAATGGTCGTTTCCATGCAGGAATAAGCTATTCCTGCACGGAACCTTACTGAATCCCGGGGATAATCTGCCTGCTTCAGGAGGTAGGAAGAGTGTCCACCAGCAACAAACACTGTAACTGAATCTCTGACATTCTCTGCAGGGAACCAACTTGGATTTGATATGTGCCTCATAGTGCTGTTGTTATCTTCAAACTCATTACAGCTGGTTGACACTTCAAGGTATTTATGCCTCTAGGCATATAGTTCATATTTACATTAATAATTGGAAAACCATGCCACATACAAGCTATTGAAGGATTTCCTCTTAAAACTTAAATAATGGTCAGCACAATTGGACTATTTAGTGCTCCTATACAGATATTAATTGTTATCCATGTACTATTTCTTTATATTGTCACAGTTTTCATATTTTTTTCTAAATAACTCAACAGCCAAGTAACGCAGCTAGAACTGCATAGCCTCATATTGAAGCTCACAGATGGACAAGCAAAACACTTCTGACATTATGTATGTAGTTTGAGTGGTCACTGTATGGTTACTGAGATACTGTAAGTTGTTTACAAAGTCCTGCATAATTTTCAGTGTTTGATGTTCAGTAGATATCAAACTCAGAGACCATAAATGAAACTGCCAATTATTAGTAAATACTAAAGAATCTGTCCCCAAAACAACTGTCAATAATTATTTTAAACTTGTCAAGACTACATGCCTGTCTGACCTCTGCAAGGAAATCATTCCTCAGTTTCCCAGCCCTGTGGTGAAAGGACTATTCCCCATTGTGGAATTCCAAGTTGACATATTTACAAAAAAGCTGTTATTTGTAGTACCCTGACAGAGCTGAGTAAATTCAAGAACCAAGTTAACTGATAGTTCAACACTGCTTATAAATCTGTTCACACAAATGGCTCCTTTAACCAGTCTATAACATATAGAGAACAGGGACAGCTGTGCAGTCTGTTTTTATGACCGTGATGTTGTACACCATCGATCTGCATGAAATCCAAGTGTCTGATATTACTGACTGACTGTAGTGGTCAGTGAGTTAAGAGGGACAAGGCAAGTATAAGAGGCAAAGTTAGGGAGGGTTCTGAAAAAGTGAGGAGAGCTGAGAGGGATGCAGGTCTGTCAGTGTGGGTGGGCTGCCGTACCTCTAAACAGCCATGCTCAAGACTTCTGGACAAAGCTGGGAGGAATAGTAGATGACACCAGGGACTGAGTACTCAACAGAAAAACAGGCCTAATGCAGTAACAGGCCTAGCATCACAATGCAGCTTCTGAATAATAATAAGAATGAAACTCTAAAATATGCCATTATTGACTGACTGCAATCATGTGTGATTTACGAGGGTCAAGAAAAAAAAGGCTACATTAGGGACAGGTAAGAGGTATGGTGGTGAAATGTGTGTGTGTGTGTGTGTGTGTGTGTGTGTGTGTGTGTGTGTGTGTGTGTGTGTGTGTGTGTGTGTGTCTGTGTGTGTGTGTGTGTGTGTGTGTGTGTGTGTGTGTGTGTGTGTGTGTGTCTGTGTGTGTGTGTGTGTTTGTATGTGTGTGAATACGTGTTTGTTTGAATGCTGATATGCATGTAAAAGAATGAATGGGAGGGAGTACCTGTGCAAATTTAATGCCTGGGCCATTTGAGTTGATTACTTCAGGAAAGTATTGATTAGCACTAGCAGTAACAGCATGTTATTCAAAGACATGCAGATTAGTTGTCTTTCCTGACTGCAGCTAACATATCTCTGAATCACATTTCTGCAATGACAGAAATTGCTAAATCTGGCCACAAGAGTTTCCATGACCACAGGGTTCTCTTTCAGAATCATGCCCATAGTTTACTTTAGACAAATATGACTATGACCTAGAAGTAGCCCATGTGGGTATGAATAACTTGATGCACACGCAGACATACATGTTGTATGGCTTTGTGATCTAGCCCAGTTCACAAATTTAAAATTAAACAAATAAAAAAAAAATGCATGTGCCCAGTGCAGGCAAGGCCCTGGCCTTGAGTGGAATCTTGCCTTCACTCAGAATGCTAATTTTATACAAAAAAAAGATGAATGGTTTTAACAATTGACTTTGCAATTGGCATCATTCTAGGAGGTTTCAGCAGGTATCACGATGGGATAAGATAACTGACGGTTCAATTTCCTTTGCCAGTAATGGCTTACACCTCTCAATTCATGGATTCTTTTTGCTGGCTAAAGCTCTTATTGCTCACATAGTGTCTTTTTCTAGGCAGAGTCCAGCTAATAGACTTCCTTGTGTAGCAGATGCAAAGTATTAGGGGTTGATCAGCAGATGCACATTGGCCTTCAGTGCAAGTGCATTACCGATTACTGGCATTCAGAAATGAATGCCAGTATCCCGGTATTGCATTTGTGTTTAAAACTGAAGAGCATTAGTGCTCTTCCTGTGGAATAGACTGTAGCAGTTGCTTGTTATAAATGCAGTTTGCTTTAGATTAGGAGCATAAATGTGGAAGAGAGGCCCTGGCTTCCTCCTTATACAAAGAGCACCAGATTGGAGTAAAGACTTTTTTTTTTTGCTTCTCAACTTAAAGCTGAAGAGGGTGCCAGATTGAGGGATGGCACCAGGCACCAGAAATGCTTGCTACACCTCTCCTAAACTGGACAATATCACGCTAAATCTTTTCAATGCCAGAAGTCTTAATGAAAAAAAATGATCTTGAGGATCTCCTGCAACTTGAACACATATGTTTGTGTGGTCACTGAGACTTGATTTCAGTGTAAAGTTGGCATTCTTTCCATACCTTTGTTTTGTAACTACCATGCATTCAGTCCTGATGGAAACTGTAATGACATTTCCATATCTGTCAAGGAACACAGCACCTCTACATTCTCAAAGACTCACAAAGTGAACTCATTGAATTCCAACACTACACTGAACAAGACAAACTGACAACTTATACCTTCTATGTCTGCTAATGACCATATATAAGATTACTAAATGTACATGAAAAACTACCTGTTACTAAACATGCTTTTATGATGGGAGATTTCAACTACCTCCCAATAGACTACAGCATCTAAACCTTCAAATTTGTTTTAGCCCATAGACTCTTAGACTTAATAAATAAAAGAAATTATTGGAACAGACAGTTAGCAAACCAATTAGAGAACAGAATAGTCTTGACCTGGTCTTAACTAATATATCCACTGCATTCACCATCCTTATAGCTTCTTCATCCCTGGTTAAGTCTGAAAATAGACTTGTAACTTCCTGTTTTAAAATATCTAAGTCCCCTGCAGTCAATAATTCTGAATGTAAGGGTTTCATATGGACAAAATTCTTCAAACTCTATGACAAGCCCTCCAAATTCATTTGTAACATAACCAAACTTGACATCAACACAGCTGCTATTTATATATTTATACAAAGGAGATATATTCCTACATAGATAAGGACCTAGACTTGGCCAACCTTACTAAAGCAAAATATAATGGAAACTCTAAGAACAAATCAACCTAGTGGTTCATCAACATAAATAAACTCTGTAACATGAAATAAAAATGTATTACATCATACAACAGATCTAAAATTTTTCATATTAAAGACTGGGTCAAGAGCCAAAAGCTATTATCAAGGCTAGTCAGGCAAATAATAACATTAAATTAGCTTCTGAAACCAATAACAGTTATAAGCCCTTCTTCATCACATTAGAAGCTAATAAAATAATACCAGATAGTGTTCCGAACCTATCCAAAATGGCACCACCCACTCAGACTCAGTAGACACAGCAAGCTTACTAATAGAGGAATTTAGCAAAAAACTTTACCCTGAGACAACTATTTTGATTCCACAAATTCATGAATTCTTCACACCACAAGTACTGACGTAGCCCTCTAAAACTTAAAATACCACTTCCATGGGACTTGATAATCTACCCGGTTGCCTAATAATAAATAGCATCAAACATGCCCTTGTGGAACTCTTCTTTAAATAGTTTAATCTAAATTAGCTACAGGATTTGTCCTTGAAGCATGGGAAATTGCAGAATTGATGTTCCTACACAAGAATGGCCCTACTATGAACCTGGGAAAGTATAGAACCATTAACCTAACTAGTCTGATTTGCAAAGCTATGGACTATACCATATTAGACCTAAAGTACAATATTAAAACCTTATCATGCTAGACTCATATCAGCTTGGCTTTGTCAAAGAGAGATCATGCCTAGTGATTTTAATTAACATCTTTGAGAAGGTTGCAAAGCTGTAGACAGCAATCATTCTATTCACATAGCTTATTCAAGTCTGGCAAAAGCATTTAATATTAAATCCCTTGCTGACGTTGGTAATAAAAAAGTGCATTAAAAGCAGATCAATGACTGATAAGGTATATAGCCAACTGGCTGAAAGGTAGAACCCACACAGTTATGGTAGCAGGTATAGCCTTGGAAAGTATGAAAGTAACTAATTATTTGCCCCAGGGCATATTACTAGGTATGTACGTAATTAGTGATTTGCCCCAGAGTGCAAGAATGAGACTGCACTTTTTTGGCTTCTACTTTTCTGATATCCAAATCAGAATGAAGATCTTTTGTTTAAGTTTGCAGATGAGTGCAAATTGGGTGTTATTGCCAAATCTTCTTTTGATACAAATTCATTACAGCATGAACTATTCCACACATTCAAGTAATGCACAAAAAAGGCCTAAAATTAAATCCAGAAAAGTGTAGTATTGTCACATTTGGTAAATAACTGTTTTCCTCAGTGTACAGTACTGGTAAACTCACTACTCCAAAATGATAACTTAGTCAGGAATCTTCAAACCTATTTCAATAATTCCCTTTTATTCAACTACCATTTAGTAAGAATAGTCAGAGAATCCTTCTGTTTCACACAACTCTAAGGCATATCGTACAAGTGAAAAAAATGCTATCATCCCTCTATATGCATCCCTAATTAGATCAATTATTTCCTCCACCAGCAACTGACCATCAGTTGCCACCAGTTCCTCTGCTCTCCTCCTTCACTGGGTTTATCAAACCCACATTAGCCTCTCCTGGGCTCAAAAATATCTGGTGAGGGGTTTGAGGACACTTGTGCAGCACATATTGCTGCTCAAAGCAGCTTTATCAGCTCCACAATTGCTACCCTCACTAGGTGCATGAGTTTGTCTGTACATGCATTAACGTACCAACTAAGCAGCTCACCATGTATTCAGCACAGATCTGGCCAAGCTTATACACAGCATATTACAGCAAGCCTAGTCTGCCTCGCTCCCACTCCTAGGGTAGGAAAACCAGTATCAGCCACTCACTTCCATCTTCCCCCTGCGGCCCTTCCAGCACCCATGCCACTAATTGAACATGAGTCATCGGGGGTGCAGAAAACACTTTATTCCTCTGCATCACAGGGCCATGAAGTACACTAATTATTCAGTACAACAGGATGTACCTTTCTAAAAGTATTAAGCAACTGGAAAGGCCCCAGAGGTTCCTAGCCAAGAAGCACATTGGCCTAAAGTTTTTAAGCTACTAAAAAAGACTTAAAGTACAAAGGACTCGGCTTCTTATAGGCTGTTGTGGGGTGATTTATTCCTTGCATTTTGCACCATTAGGGACCCCATCCTCCAGGATTGCCTGTATTTCTGCAAGATGAATAACTCCACTAATAATATAACTACAAATTCAAATCACCACCTTCTTCTTCTGGCTTTTCCCGGTTAGGGGTTGCCACAGCGAATCATCTGTCCTCTCATGATTGGCAGTGGAGTTTTACGGTGTCAAGTTGCCAGCCCGGCGCCCAACCTTCCACAGAAGTCATACACACGCACACACTCACACCTAGGGCCAATTTAGAGTGTCCAATCCACCTACTGCATGTCTTTGGGATGTGGGAGTAAACCGGAACACCTGGAGGAAACCCACATGACCACAGGGAGGAAATGCAGACTCCACACAGAAGGCACCCCAGCCATGAATTGAACCAGAGAACCTTTTGCTGTGAGGCAGCAACGCTAACCTTTGCACCATTGTGGCCGCCCCACAAATTCAAATCACCACCAGCACAAAAAAATGTACTAGACAGCAAATTTCCTCCCCCTGCAAGTTAAATAAAGTGACATTCTAGCATCCTTCATATTAAGCTTGGTTGATTTAATAGCTAGCCATAAATTTACTCCAAGATTAACCTTCTTTGAGCTTTCTGAGAAGGGGGATACAGCATGATACAGCATGATGGTGGGTATTGGCAAGGAGTGAATGACCATGTGACTCAGTTGTCTTGTATGTCCTATAAACCTTATTACCAGCATGACTAATGCATTTGTCACTGAAAACTTGGTACAATCTGTTAGTTATTTAGCTAAGGTCTCTCTGCGTAGTTTGCATTGAAGATTCTTACTAAAAAAAATGAAGAACTGAAAATTTTTCTGATAGATTTGGGTTTGTCTACACAGAAAAAAATGTTGTCTACACACATCCATAAAAGTAAAACAGTATTTGTCTGTGTTAGAGTATATGTGAAAGAAACGAGATGAATGGATAAAATGGCTGAGACTAGTCATAACAGCAGCCCTGGTCACCAAAGAAAAAAATTGTCCCTTTCAACAAACTATCCTTACAAAAAGTCAGATAAGAAGATTCCACTAACAGAGCCTGCAACTCCAAAATTCCTTAAACCATATGCTGGCAACAAGGAAAACTATATTCTGAGACAAACAATTTTGTTCTACTTGATGTTGGTCAAAAAAAGTGAGAAATGTGCTGGCTTGAAGAAAAAGCCTTTTCAAAGACAAATAATTTAAATACAGTGACAATACTGACAAAGTGGGGAACACTAAACTTTTACAGCATATAAAAGAGATCTCGTGGGAGAGTCAGATATTTAGGTGATCTCGGGAAAAGATACTCCTCAAAAAGGCTTTACATACTTTTGCAGAAATTAATGGAAAAGAATGTGTGCCTCTGAAAGTTGGAAATGATTGTTAAATTACCTTAAGTGAGGAATAGCCAAGTCCATATCCAATGATTTATGAAAAGATAATCAAACAAGGGAGCTATAAAGGCTGTAAAAGGCTCAAGACCTTTCAATGTAATCCATATAGAAACAATGTGTCCAGTTGCTTTTGTAAGCCTTCCTAATATTAGGTTTATGGAAGGATGCACAGATGTGATCTACCCTAGATGGTAAAAGCAGGGCTATTGGTTCTAAATGGAAGTAGAGAATGTGGTTAGATATAGAGACGGGAAGTCTAGGTGGAGTTTACTAACGGGATGGGAGAGTACCATCCTAAAAAGACAAATACAAAGAATTTTTCTAAAAGAAAATGCATGATCAGGGGAAGGAAAGTTTGTTTAGACCAAAACGGAGCTAGAAGACTTACTTTGGACATGTGTTGTTTGGCTTTCTAGATGAGCCATACCATCAGAAAAAATGAAGGAAAAGTTTATGAGTCCAGGTGGCCATTTCTAGAAGACAGGATCCCTTAGGTATTCCCCAAAGACAGAATTCAGAAACAGCAGCTTTGGCAGTTAATACTGGTCATGGAAGTAAACATGTTACAAAAAGGGGTTGTTACAGTGATGGATGACTTTTCAGTAGGAACTTGCATCCAAAATTCTTGGATGCATCCTTAAACAAATATAGCTAGGATAGACGAGTAATATTTTCTTCCCTAGAGGAAGTGGAAAGACATCCTCCCCCCAGCACAGCATGGAACATATCTAGTAATGGACTTCTGCAGCTGCAGCCTAGTCTGCCTCATGGGCTTTCAGGCAGTATTTGGTTCTTCCTACAATTAAATTACCATTACTGTTAACTCCACAACATGAACGACTGAGATTTTCTCAGGCTGAACGTACCTTTTAGGTAATTAGATAAATGTAGTATGCCATGTATCCAATATGTTATGGGTTTTCTGGTTTAAAAAGTCTACATTTGCAAATGTTAAGTTTTTATGATGGTGCTCACCCTAAATTGATCCAAGGTTTCAATTTCCAATTCCATATAGTTAACTGAGATGGTCAGGTATGAATTCTTAGGTTGTCTGCAGAAGAATAAGCCACCATGGTAGCCAGTTAACTTGCTAGTCATCCCCCTCCTTTCTGGTAGTTGCACAATGGTCAGCAGACATGCTCTGACAGGCAAGTTTGTGCCATTTTCTGGAAAATATGGCAAGCCCACATTATTAATTTAACACTAGCAGCAGGCTGAGCATGAATGTCACCAATGATGCACTCACTTAACAAAGTTATATTTCAGGTTTGAACAGCAACACCTTCTTGCTTAGTATCCACCATTTTGCACCACAACAGGGCTAACCACCCAGTACTGTGAACCTTGGCTCTAGATGATTGTCACTGTTCAAGTGACACCCCAACTCCATGTGCTAAAATGGGAAAAGGGGTTGTGGATGGTTGGATGGATGGATGGATGGATGGATGGATGGATGGATTTATCATTTCCCAACATAGTCTTGTTGTAAAACAAGCTGGTTGTTAATTAATTTTCAATTAGTCTGTATCAAGGTGTTAAGAATTTCTTACACTTTAAATAAAGATGTTGCAGAGATACTCACAGGTATGAGAATGTGTGCCAAAATGCCCCTGTTCTTTATAGATATAACCAGGCTGGCACCCTGTACCGGGATATTAGCCAAGCTCACAATTTCAGCCCTGTAAGGTTGTAAACATATGCACTCAAAGTCTTTCTATAATGCCTTTATTTCAGTACAATTCATTCCTTCATTAGAACAGGAACTTAATATAAGAATTGCTTTTACATAGAGAAAAGGAAATATAAACATAGTAACTGACATCATAGCCTTTTAATAGTGGCAATTTGTACAGCCACATTATCTGTTTATTTTACTTTAGTTCCTCCAAACTACAGTGATGTTTGGTCTTTACTCACGCAAAGTGGCGATTCTTTATTTAAAATAGGAACTTACTAGAAGAATTGTTTTCACTCAGCAAAAAAGAAACATAAGATACTAACATTTCATTCCTTTAGCAATGACTATTTTCATAGCCGCTATAAAAGTTCAGTTCATTTTAGTTTCTTCACATTATCACTCTGTTTAGTGTTTACTCCAATTCAATCTCAAATTCTCATGGCTATACTATTAATTCAAGGAATTCAACAGCAGCTTGAAACCATCCAAAATTTGTACAGCTATTCTGATGTTCTTTCTCAGCTCCAGGCAGCTCCCCTAGATGCTTTTCAAAGTCCAGCAGAACTATCCTTCACTATTGCTGTCAGTTCCACTGGTGAAATGTTCTCCATTTACAGATGCACCATTCTTAGGTTTAAGTCAGGAAAAACTTGTCAGAGACTGCCAATCAGCGGAAACAAGGATAGCTTAATTCCACTAACCCTTTGTGAACTGGGTCTACAGCAAGCATTCTAATATCAGAATCCCTCATTTACATACCACAACCCCAAATCTTAAAGATTTGGTCTAACACTTTAGTATCAGCACTCAGTACATCAACAGATTTCTCCTGTATTAACTACCAGTAGTTGCCTGCATTCAGAAAATTAGTCTGTTATAACAATACATGTGGTCACAATTACAAGTCTGTCTGCATAAAATAAATAAATAAATAATAGATGTTTTCATTTTTCTGGGCAGTAAGTTTCATTTACATTGCCCACAGATTCCTAATATCTGCCCCTGCAATTGAAATCCACTTGTGGAAAAATAATTGCAAGAGAGAGAAAAAATAAAGCAAAACGTATATTCCTATCCCCTAACAGTTGTGGTCCAAAGTGAAGGGAAGTCATAAAACACTGACATTAGTTGGTTTCTAAATATCTTACTTGAGTATTTATGTCACATAGTAACATTCCAAGACTTTGAAAACCAAGACATATTACTATGTTGGAGGGTGGGAAAGGACGTATAACTGATTAGTAACACAGTCTACATCTGAAGGTTCGTTTGGGGGTCGTTTTTGTTTACTGCAGAGGCATTATTTCAGCAGTTCATTAAATGTACAAAGTATTTAAACTGAGGTGCCTAAGTACTTTTTTATTTTATTTTAACATGGCATTAATTTTGATTGCTGAGACAGCTCATTATAAGGTTAATGCAAATACTACTATTTTTGCTCAGGTTAATATTTATTTACTGAGCATTTCCCTCAGCCCAGCACATTCCAAAACAGCATATCATAAGACCTGGTCATACCATCTTGTCCTCACTTATGCCATCTCCCATAAATAAGATCCACATAAAAAAACAAAAAAAACTGAATCTCTGTTAGTACTTAAAGTATGTGACAAAGATCCACAAAAGTTTGAAAAGAATCGTAATACGTAACCATCTTAAAACAATACAATGCAGTAATTGAAATAAGTCCATCTGGGATCAGTCTACTACCCGGGTAAAGAAAAAGAAAGAAAGAAAAAAATTCTCAAAAAATACTATCCATCTGGGGACTACTGGTATGGTGGACTGCTGTTGAAATTCTGAGAACTGGGGTACCTCATACTACTGAGTGCAATTTAAAAAAAATGAAATAGAGAGCCAGCCATGTGAAAATCATATTCCATTCATCTTTATTGTTAAAGCACTGCTTGTATGAAATAGAAAAAAAGTCCATTTAAGAGGAAGGAAGAGGTAAAACAGTACTAAGATGCTAACAGTGAATTAAACTGATCTCTTAGCTAACTTCCATCATGGAAATAATAAAAAAAAGAGAAATGCAGGGAGAGACCATGCAGGAGATAGAGTTAATCCTCCAGAAGCTGGCTCACCTTGAAAAGAAATGGGGCAAATAAGCCAAGCTGTCGGAGGATAGAATGAAGGAGACTGAATCAGTTCTTTCCTGCCACTTGGACACTGTCACAGTGCTGCAAAAAGATGTTGAGATTAAAAGAACCCTGGTAAGAGATAACCATGTCAAAATGCTGGAATCCAGGATGGCAGAGCTAGAAGACTGAGCCAAAGGGAACAATTAGCATTTGATTGAAATCCCAGAATGCACTGAAGCTAGGGATTCTTTATCATTTTGCAGAAAGTGGTTAGTATCATGGACAAGACTGAGGAGAAGGATATACTTTTGGAATGGGCACATAAAGTGTTCCAGGATACCCCTTCCACACCCTCATTGTTGAAGAAACTGAGGTTATTGATAGTGCTTTTTGTGATATACTTGTTTTAAGAGAGGGTGATATCCCTTCTGTGGGCTCCAAGGAAGAAAATGTTCTGTGATGATTCAAGGTTTTCTGTGAACAAGATTGCAGTGTGAATGTTTGGTGTAGAAGACCAAAGTTTACACCAGTAGTTCATCTTTGTAGAGACTGTAAATTAATATTCTAGATGCTTTATCCAGCCTTTTTCAAGGTTTTCTTCCCCATTTAGTGCCAAGAACTTTTTAGATCCTCAGG
This sequence comes from Protopterus annectens, assembly GCF_019279795.1. Classification (NCBI taxonomy): domain Eukaryota; kingdom Metazoa; phylum Chordata; order Ceratodontiformes; family Protopteridae; genus Protopterus; species Protopterus annectens. Next base: position 1,907,313,286 of record NC_056731.1, read on the forward strand.
ACACAACTCCTGTAGTTCAGGATTGGTCATCTAAAAGAGGTGAAAAGAAGGCATCAGGATATTCAAAGGAAGACATGAGAAGGAACCAGTGGGATGCAGACAGAAATAAAAGACTGCACACGGCTCATTCTCTCTTTTTCAGAGGAGATTTCAGGATAAAGACAATGGGCAATAAGGCAAAATTAACTAAGTGATTGTGCCACTTTTTAAAGTTTCTTCATTTTTTTTTGAGAGGTATAAGTATCCTTGTATAGGATTACTCTTAGGACCTATGCTGGCTTGAAACTGGAAAGCTGTAAGTAATAATACTTTACAGTATATCTGAAATGGCATTTTAATCGAATTTGATGTCTAGTCTTAAGTTTAAAAGTTTTTTTTCAGTTGTTCAAAATTATTATCAGAATATATGTTCAAGTTACTATATAAGGGGAAAGTTGTGGCTGGCTTAATTAACAAAGGGATAATGGGAAGAGCCTTTGATGATGATTAGATTTCTGGTAAGCATATTGAGTCATTGCCCTTTGCAGCCTGGGCAGAATAGCAACTTTAAACCAACACCTACCTCAAAGGTAATTCAACAGGAAACTGATTATATATACAAAGACTTGAGCATAATAGTCTGGGAAACAAAAATGTTATTAAAACTTTAATTGTGCAAATTACTGTACTGAATATAATCCCTAATTTCAAATTGGTTGGTTTTGGTTTTCGGCATAGGGTGGAAGGTTGGCATAATGGTTAAAGTGGTTACCTTACAAACACAAGGCACAGGGTTTGATTCTCACATGGGGTAATTGGCTAGGTTTAAAATGGCCCATAAGGGCAGTTAGCCTAGTACTAATCTATGAACCTATACATAGCACGAAAGATAAATGATGTGACAATGCATCTGTTATGTGGTGCGATGATGGGCAGGGGGTGTAATTGAGAGGCACTGGCAAAGAATTTCTTGGGAGGCAGCTTGATAGGCATGACTATATACTGAAACTAATATTATGGAGAAGGCCTAGAGTAAGCCAGGATATGACCAGGCCTTGAACTGGAGATTTATGATTAAAGTGCTGGGTAAGGGGAAACTGAAAGAGGTTAAGACTCTTCATGTAGCTTTCAAAGTGGCACTGAGTAGTGAGCAGAAAACAATTTAGAACATAAATGATGGAGAGACTCTAACTTTCCTGGAATATTAATGGTCTGGTAGACCCAAATTTTATCTGCCTACAGAGTACACCTTTGAAGGAAAATGAAGTGAGAAGACATTGAAAAGAGCAGTATGAAGTGGTGGTAGCAGCTACATATCAAGACACTAGAAAGATAGGGGTAGCCATTCTATGGAAAAGGGAGGCAGTGCTCAAACTGAAGGAGAAACTACCGGAGAAGGAAGGCAGGCTTGTTGAAATAAAAAGTTAGTTAAGGGGGCAAAAACTGACATTTGCATTAGTCTATGTGCCATTGGTGGCCTCATGGCAAAAAATAAGTGAAATGTTGGGGGAAATTTTATCATTCTCAGAAGGTATGTTGATAATGGCTGGGAAATGGAACATAGTAACTGACACTAATGATGTACAAGCTGGCCCTAGGTCTCTCAGAGTACTGAGGCAAGGTAAGCAGTTTGCATACTGAAGTGCAAATGGAATTTTCAGGGAATAGTAAAGGAAGTTGGTATACACGTTATTCGGTGAACTATCACAGGTATTCTAGATAGGATGAAGTGTTTATATATCCACTGAACATGCACATAGACTTGAGTGTCTCAAGGAGATACCTGTAGTTCTTTCTGATCATGCCCCCTTAAGCTAATGGTTGCAGTGTATAGCCAGAAGGCACTCCAGCATTGGAGGTTTAACACATTTTTTCTAAATTGTAAGAGATTTAAGGACTGGCTAGATCAAGAGATTGCCACTTGGGAAGATGAAGGATTAGGGGAGGGGGAGACCTATTAACTAAGTGGGGAACCTTTAAATAATCTTGAAATTTAGGGTTAATAAGTTTCACTAACCAGATATTTGGGGACAGGTGAGCAGCACTGGAGCACTGGGAAGCTTAGCTAGAAGAACTGCAGGATTCTCCTTATATTCATTCTTTTGGTTTTTGGCACATTCATTTGCTACCTGATTTTTGTCTACTTCTGGCTTGATTTACATTCCAGCTTAATACCGATATGTGTCTACTAAACTAGGAAAGGAAGTCATCTTAGAATTGTTCTCCACGTTTTAAAACTTTCACTATGTTTGGATCTGGTGAGGTCAGCAGATATGTATGCAGTCCTACCATTGCAAATCTATAAATCCAATCAATTTTGAGGATCCCCATGCCTCCTTCAGAATGAGGAATATATAATCATGGCATACACTGCTTTTTATATATCATTTCATAAGCATGAAGCATTTTTCTTATTTTCCTGCCCAACTGATTCAATACCTTTTGGGACAAGTCCGTCTATCAAAAACTGTAAGTTAGAACAGGAAGAGCAAATTGATTTATTGCTTGGACTTTGATCCTAGATGTCAGGGCTGTTTTTAGTATAAATTTAAGTCTTCTAAAATATTCCTCACTGAGTTTTGTTCATATCTGTTCCTGTTTTATTGTCATTGTGAAGATATGTGAAGGCTGCCAGCCTAGCTAGATAGACTTTTGTAGATAATTCTGTCATTTGTAAATATTAATGTAAGCCACATGCTTGTTCTCTTAAATGTAAGAAAATTAAAGTAAATGTCGAACTTCAAAAATGTAACCACATTGCACTCTGCTGGAGGAAAGCTAAGTCAAGCATTGTTTAATTGTTTGATCTCAAAACTCAGAGCCGATATGTCTGAATGAAGGAATTCTTCCTATTGTTTTGAGACCAGAGTTAAAGGCTAGAATTTACATGTATAACGTCTTTTATTGCTCTGGCTTCCTGACCAACTGCAAGATCAAAAGGGCTGTTACACTCTGAGTTTCTGTTAGCTTGGAAAACAGAGAATAATGATGCAATCTGAAATGAGTCAGTGGTACTGTGTTATCAATATAAGGACAGGGAGAGAGAGAGAGAGAGAGAGAATCAGAGCATTTTGCATTTGTTTTCAGAACTGACAACATCATCAGCACTGCCTTGTTCTATATGTAAGTTTATTTTAGAACTGTGTTTGCTCTTAGATATAGATAGGAAAAAGTAAGTCTAGTCTAGCTGTTTTCTGTATTGATGTCAGAACTTTTCTACTGTATTATTTTAAACATTTTTCTGTGATCTCTGAACTCTTGACTAGCACTGTATAGTAAGAAGTATTGTCTTGTGTTCTTATTATTTATTATTACATATTTTAAACCTTTCAACTGTGGCTGTTTTGTGTAGAGATAATTTAAGTTCAAAAGTACATTGCATGTATATAGTGATACTTTCCAAGCCACTCCAAATAAGCCTTGCTGTTCGTCACACTTACCATTTGGATAATAATATTGCACAATACTAATTGGACACCCTTTGATAAGACCCTTATTAGTAGATGATATTAGTGGTTGGTGACAAGTGGTTCTACTATATAGTCTGGGCAGAAGGAGCATAGCTGGAGAACCTGTGCCAGCCTTCCCCAGAAATGTCTGTGTGTTTGTATACAACTCATATCTCAAAGTGTGTGTGTCAGCTACTTTGGCAGGGACATGAAGCACTGGTTGGACAGAGAGGGTGCAGGAGATTTTAGCTTGACCACTAGGCTGAGACGTGGACCCTATAGCTGTGCCAGTGGGGAGTCTTATTGGAGATCTGGAGGGAAAGGGAGAAACCATCCCCAGATGGACTGCGATCTCTCTGTGCTCTTAAGGGAAATTGTACTTTACTGTGTGTATATTTGTTATCCTTTCCAATGTAGACACCCCCTCACTGGTGTTAGTGGTGAGGACTGAGGCTCCCTGATTGCTAGGCCAGTGCACGGGCATCACAGTCATCCCTTCATCAGTTCCCATATTTATAGACTTCCTCCTGGTCAAGTCCCTTTATAACACATTCCTGCTCCAGACTAATATTTTCTTGGTGCTGCAGCTTTCCTGCTTTAAATTCCACTTTTGCGCATTTATCAAGACCAAAAGACATTCTTGCATCATCTGAGAAAATTTTGAGCACTTCCAGTTGTGCTTTAAGCTCTTCATCTGATGAACTATACAGTTTTAAATCATCCACAAAAAGAAAATGAGAAGTCTTTACACTTTGTTGTTTTCTGGCATGACTTATTATATTAAGTAGACAGCTTAATTGGTTAAGGGAAAGAAAAAAGAGCAGCAGTGACAATAAGTGTCCCTGAAATATCCCCCTATGAATTTTTATCACTGGGACAATAATTTCCCCTTTATCATGGCTTAGCAGCAAATTGGTTTGCCACTGTTTCATGGCCATTGTAATGTAATATATTAGTGTAAGGTGTATCATACATCTGTAAAAACTCATTTATCCATGGATGTGGGATGCTGTCAAATATTGTAATCTATCCATGCCATACTTAGACTCTTCCCCTTTGTACAATTATCCATTATGACTTTATTTAACAACAAATGATCCTTTGCTCTCTATGACTTTCTTTTCTTATCCTTTTCTTCTATTGCCATGATTGAGTTTTCTTTTAAATGAATATAAACTCTATTAGCATCAGTTCCAGTATGTAGTTTATACATCATCGGAAGGCAAGTTATTGATCTATAGTTTTTAGGATGGCTTGCAGGTTCACTCTTAAGGAAGAGTATTGTTTTTTTCTGTTGTTAACCATGTTGGTGTCTGTTCAGGATGTGCATATATGTAGTTCTTAATCAGGCCAAATCTTTGTGCAAAGATGTTAATATATTTAGCCAGAAGTTAGGTACTGCATCTGCGTCTGGGGTTTTCCAGTTAGAAGGTTTTCTTAATTTTGTTTCAGTTTCTCTGGCCACTATTTCATCCAATTTCATATCCTGTACATTTGAACTTGTTACTGTTTCTTTTACTTCTTCTATCCATTCATCACCTTTGCTATTTTCAACAGGGTCTTCATAGATATTTCTCCAAATGTGTATATTTCTTCTTTTTTTGGTGGTGTTTCTGTTCCTTTTGCTTTGTTTTCCAATTCTCTATAACATTTTTGGGTCATCATGGAACTGCGTATTTTGTACTTTTCCTACAGAAAGTTTCAGAGCATCTTCCTGTGACATATTGTCTTTGGCTGCATCCTGCAGCATCCATTACTCTTTCATATGGGAACTCATCGGTTTAGCACTCCACAATGTTGACTGCATCTGAGTTGCCATTTTTTTCCTGCTCTTTCCCCTGCCGTGAAACTCCAACTGAACTTTTGTACTGGTTTCCTACTAAAGGCTCCAGATTATCTTCATGTGGCAAGTGATCAGATGCTTCCCGTTCCACCTGTTTCTCCTTAATCTGGAGACTCATTGTTCCATCATGCTGTGACATTTACAGAGTTGGATTTTCTACACTAAATCCTTCACTTCACAGGGAATCCATAACTTCATTTTCCATTTCTTTAACTTCTCCATTATTTATCCTCTTTTCTGCTTTCCCACTTTGTTTTCTTATTTTTGTATTACAAATTTTCCCATATCTGGATGTCATTGCCTGTATTTCTCTTCAAATATCTTTGGTGCTACTTTTTTTTTGTATTGATTAGTTTTGCATTCTCCTTTGCATAAATATTGCACCATATTAAATCTCTTTTTCTTTCCCATGTCCATATTTCTTCTTCAGATGTCTCCTGCTCCCCTTGTTTCTCCTTACTTTGGGGACTCATCGATCCATCATGCTGTGATATAACCTGTGTTAAACTTTCTACACTAAATCATTCACTTCACAAGTATTCCATAACTTCAGCTTCTATTTGTTTAATTTCAACTCTACCAATCTTCTGTTCTAAGTTCCTCCTTTGTGATCTTATTTTTTGTATAGTGAAATTTTCCATATCTTGGTGCTGCTTTTTTTGTATTGCTTAGTTTGGATTTCTCCTTTGTGTAAATATTGCACCATATCAGATCTCTCTTTCATTCCCATGTCCATGTTTCTATTCTATACATTTCAAACATCTCTAGGTTTTGTTCAATATATTTTTGTACTTCCTTAGTCACTTCTTTTTTTCCAAACAGCCCAAAGTTTCTTGATCTATATAATGTTTTTCATGGATCTGTTGTATTAATGATCACAACATTGCATTTGAAGCTTTTGACAGTTTTCTTGTACAAGTATTTTTCTTTCCTCTAATTTCTCTCTTAATCTTTCTGAATATCTTCTATCTGGAAATTCTGGTTTCTTGCATAATAGTAATAATACATAATATCTTTCTTATCCTTAATAGCTCACTCTGTCAGCGTTATGGCTCTTTTTTTGACCTGTCAGTTTTTGTGGACTACTGCTTCGTTCTACAACAGGAGGGCCATCCTGCCCTTGAGCCTGGTCTAACCCCATTAAACGGATGTTTCCATGTCTAGAAGATTCTACACAGGCATTTTTTCCATTCTTGGCACCAGTGAGCATACCAGGATTGGGCACTTTTTTATCCTGGGTGTTGTGTACCCAGCTGTTTTTTTTTTTGAAGCTACCTCTGTCCATGATATTTGATATATAAAATACAGTCTATATATCAGTGTCATCTTAATGAGATTTTGTAAAAACAGGGTCCACCTCATAAAGATACTCACCAAAACCTGAGGACAAATTCAGTTCCAGCAATACTGCACTCCTTTGCTTTTTGATTTTATCATCTCTTGATTCATATCCCAAACATAATTATTGGCTAGATTCACCTTTTTAAATCTAGGGAAATGTTTTACTTGGGTATTCAGTGTTATAATACTTAGAAGAAATAGTAAGCAACACTTATAATTTATTATTAATGGGATGCAAAGATCTCCTGTAGAGATGGTCCCATCTAGTTTCAGACTTTTCCCAAAGGGTTAAGGCATTGCACATTATGTCATTGCTCCAGCATAAAGGGATGATGTTTAGATTTAAATGGAAATCTGGGAGGACAAGCATGGCACGGTACAAACTAGTCAGACCAACTAGTCGTGGAGGCTTGGGAGTCCTACAAATGGTCTCAATAGATTGGAGGCAACTATTAATTCACATTTGTGAAATCAAAAAAAAAAATAGAATGGTTTATTATGGAAAAACAATGATTCAGGGGAAATAAATTTCTTCTGAACTTAGCACGAAACCTGGAGAAGGTGTTGAAGGTGCAGGGCATTGAAGTATGGAAAGAGATACTGCAGCCCATAATGCTTTATTTTGGTGGAGACTGGATTGTGAGAGACTTTATAAGGAGTGGGTATGGGAGGTGTGGTGAAGGATTGCCAAGAGGTGTAAGAAAAATGGAACTTAGGAAAGGGAGTTCAGTTACTGTTCCATGCAATTAAACCTTTGTTGGAAAGTCTTGAAATCCCTACCTAGCTTTCAGAAGATATCAGAAAGTGTTACCCTAATGCAGGAGACAAGAAATCATAAGGCTGGTGTGAAAAAAATATTAAATGGGCATTATGCCATGTTGAAGGGAAATCAGTAAGGCAGTAGGTTTCAGATTTAGGCTATATTGAGAAGACTTCTAAATCAGCTGAAGTGGCAAACTGGTGGCATATATTATGGGACAGCCCTGTTCTGGCTGAGTTCAAGGAACAGCTAAGTGGTGTGGTAGTAAAGTTGTGGCTGGAGAGAGTAGATTACACATTTGAACCATTTTGTCTAGAGTGCCCAAAGGAGGATAGGTGGTCAAGAGGTGTTAGCAGCTGCAATGGCATTTCCAAAGAAGTCAAGCAAAAAACTCCCTCTGTTGGTAGAGTGGTGTCAGCAAAGCTCCAAGAGATTGTAAAAAAAAAAAAAAAAAACAGGGAGGAGACAGGCAGGATAAAAGTAAATATAGAGAGAAATGGCAAACACTGAGGGTTTTTGGATCTGAATTCCCAATATAATATGTTGAATCAAGAGAAGTGGTCTGTGAAGTGTACTCTGGTTATCTCTCATAGTACCTTGCTTGCCTCACCATCCTTTGCACTCTGAAAGTCAAAAACTTTCCCCAAATATTAATATTAGGAGGAACTGAAGATAGGTGAGATGCACTTGAGGGATTTGGTTTAATTTAAGTAAGTCTCTACTGTGTATAGTTTTAAAAGCATGTTTACACTCTTACTGCAGTTGTACTCTTCTGTACTTTTTTGTTTTTATTTCTTTTTCTTGTATAGACATTGTCAAATTGTAAAATAATTGTTGTAATAAAGATTGGTTCCATCAGCAAAATTCACTATCTGAATGTTATCATCTTAGATAACATAGCTACCTTAACTTCAACTGACAAAACTATATTATCAATGATAAATATGTCCAGTGCTTCCTAGACTTTGTTAATACCAACTCTTTTGTCAGTCATCCAACAAGTGCCCCTAATGTGATTGAAATTGTCCTCATGGGTATAGTTCCTTCTTGCACCTGACCATGTGTCTTCGCTCCCTAGTGAAATCTGGGCACGAATCTATTATTTTCTTCTTTAAAGCTGGTAGTATTCCCACTGAAAATACTACTACCTTAATAGATCTCTCTAAAGCAAGCCTGACACAACTCAGAAATGACCTAAATAAATTCCAAAGTAACTCCCCATCTAATGATCCCCTTACCAAAGTTGCCACTTACAACTCCAATTTTGATTTATATCCATATAGCTGCATTGAGAAGTACATTCTTATCTGTTCCAAATATGGTGAAAAACCTAAGAATAGCATTTTATGATGAAATACCTGTAGCAATAAAATGTTCAACAAAATAAAGAAAATAATCAATTCTGGCAGCAAATATCCTTTTCCCTATAGGTTCATAGATTAGTACTAGGCTAACTGCCCTTGCAAGCCTAGCCAATTACCCCTTGTGAGACTCAAACCCTGCACCTTGTGTTTGTAAGGCAAACATCTTAACCATTAGGCCACCCTCCCAACCCTTAGCTCAAAAGACACAGAAACAGGCTAGCAAAATCCTGAATATTCCATTAAGAAGTATAATGTTCACAAAACTTCCACAAAAGATTATTATAATTCATTCTTCAACTATGCCAAGAAGCTAAAATTCTTTTTTGAGCTTGTCTACCAAATTACTACCCACTTGGATTCCATGGAAATTGCAAATATCTTAGCAGATAAATTTAGCTCCATTTTTTACTGTGCACACCCATTCAGTTATTCTTCTATCCCCTTCACCTCCATCCTAAATCACCATAGACAATGTTCTGTCAGATCTAGCCAAAGGTAAAAATACCACTGTAATGGGTCCTGATGCAGTAGAAGTTATTAAAACTAAATGTAGCATGGCTGAGCTTCTCTTTAACCTTTTTATTTCAGCTTCTTCACATGTTATGTACCTCATGTCTGGAGAGCTGCCACTGTGATCATGCTATATGCAAGGGTGGCTCTGTCACTGACCCAGACAATTATAAACCCATCAGTCTCACTATGTGTAAGGCTATGAAGTACATCAGATATGAGCTGATTAATACAGACTCAAGAAACATCTTTGCCATTGACCTTATCCAATATGAATTTCTGAAGAGCAGATCCCACCTCTTCAACCTTGTACACTTCTTCAGAAAGATCACTGAAGCCATGAACAATGATCACTTGTTCACATTATCCTGACTGTGTCAAAATCTTCTATACAATCTCCCATGCAGGCATTATTGATAAGCTTATCAAACTACATGGTAACATCTACATTATATGTTGTTAATTGGTTGACTGTCAATACTCAAGCAGTGAAAGTTACAGGAGTTTCCACTGAACATAAGACATTTACCAGTGGTGTCCCAAAAGACAGTATTGAAGCCCATCATTTTTGGTATTTATTTCTGTGAAATCTAATCTAACATCAAGGCTTCTGGTTATCTAGGCTTACTGATGACTGCAAATTGGGCACAGATGTTAGCTTATGCCCTACAACCAATCACTTTAGCAAGGGTCTGACTATGCCAGCTATTGGTACACTAATAATGGTCTCAAGATAAATACTAAGAAAAGTATGTGAGCTATGTGATTGCATTTTCTCACCTCTGTAGATCAGAGTGTGTTCTACTTTTAAGAGCCATTCCAGTCAGTGAGCATGTGCATATAAGTACTGAGCATGTGCAAGCAAGAATGCCATTTTGAGTGAGCACCCAGAGTGAAAGCATGCATGTGTGTGTAGTAGTCAGTCAGTTAGTTAGTTTGTTTAGTGTAACGTTCCAGTCAACCATCCTGATGTATTTGTGTGTAACAAACTACTTAAATGAACACCCAGCCTCATTGTCTTATTGAATACACAAGACGAGTGTCATAGTGTCAGAAGCGGCATGTTTAAAATTTTGTGGTGCCAGAAAGAGGTCTGAAGCAAAACTTCTTCAAGACCATGAGACATGCAGTTACAATTGGAGGAATATACAGGATTGAATCATCCCTGCTCAAACTTCTTAATCATATAAAATGTATAATAAAAAGAGAAAATGACCATATTTTTCACAATGTGCTTCTTTTTCATATTAACTAAAGCTATTCAAGATATCTGAGGTATGCAAAGTATTTGCATGTTTGTGTGGTATTACAGTTTATTTCACAAAATACATTTCGAAGAGCCTGTGGTGCAGATGAATAGTATTTCAAGAACCTGGTATATATGTGTGTGCATAACATAATTACAAAAGCATTTTATTGGCATGGCAGAAGGATTTCACAGACTTGCCCCACTAGTATTTGAAAACAATGTTGCTGAAAACTGGAGGGTGTTTCAGAAAGAGTACAATATTTTCATACAGGATGCTTTTTCTGAAAAAGATGCATGTACAAAGGCATTTATTCTGCTTAATCTAGCTGGTTCAGAAGCCATTGAAAGGTAGCTTTCATTTGTGTATGCTCCAGCTGTGTATGCAGAGGAGGGGGAAGACTGCCACATTGTGGTACCAACTGAAATGTGGGAAGACCCTGAGTGCTTAAAATATAAATTTAGAGAAATGCATAACCCCCAAATGAATATTACAATGGAAAGGCACATATTTTACACAAGGGATCAAAAGCCTGGTAAAACTTTTGCAGCATATATAACTGACTTGAAAAACAAGGCAGAAACATGCAGATTTTGTTATTTCAAAGATGAGTTGATAAAAGACAGGCTAGTGTATGGTATTAAAGATAATGCAGTGAGAAAGATTTTGCTTTGAGATAGTGATTTAACTTTGAATAAGACCATATAGCTTTTGCAGATATATATGCTCACAGAAAAGCACAGAAATATACTTCCAAATGAGAAATGCATGCTTCCAGTGCCTTCCAGTGCTAATGTTGATAATATGCAGCATGAGGTTAAAAGATACAGGTCTAAAGGAGTGGTTGCTTCAGTGAAACTCCGAGCCTTTCTAGAAAATTCCAGGGCACAGTAAAATTCAGAGCATGCTCAGTGAAGCAGAGGGGTGAGGTAGCAAAACCTGCGGCAAGCCTCATAGTCAACTGTCATAATTGTGGATATAGCCATGAGCTCAAAAGAGAAAAGTGCTTAGCTTTTGGTCAGCAGTGCCACACATGTAAAAAGTGGAATCATTTCAAAATGTTCTGTAAATCAAAAGGGGCACATTCTTTTATTAAAAGAGAGCATTCGAAGAGACAAGTTGATCAATTAGAAAGCTGCGATCCTACTTTTGATGTTGATGGTATGTCAGTGCTTGATGAAACAGTCAGTGCAGTAGATTTGTGGGCAAAAAATGAAGTATTCTGTACTGTTCTGATTAATGGGAGACCTGTAGAGCTCAAAGTTGATACTGGTTCAAAGTGCAATGTTGTGTCAGCAGAAATGTTTGCCAAAGTAAGAGCTAGTGAGAAGCCTGATCTGGCAAAGTGTGCAAAGCTTGTTGCTTATGGTGGCGAAGAAATCCAAACTGCAATCTCAGTAGTGCTTTCACATTATTCTGCTGGGAACGACTATGACTTGCAATTTTAAGTAATCAAGAGGCACGTGCAGTCATTGTTAGACCTCAAAGACAGTTTGAAAATTGTTGTGTTTTCATTTAATGCAGAAGTCCACCATGTAAGCAAGTATAACAACGAAAATTTCACACAGACTATTTTTTCTGACTATACTGATCTTTTAAGGCAAGTTAGGCAAACTCCCAGTTGTGTACTCCATGAAGTTAGATCACGAGATAAGTCCAGTCATCAGACCAGCACAGAAAGTTCCAGTAGCCTTCCAAGGCAAAGTCAAAACTGAGCTAGACAGAATGGTGCATCTAGGAGTAATTTGTCCAGTAGAAGAATGAACTGAATGGGTATCCTCCATGGTGGTAGCTCATAAGAAAAGCTCAGATTATACTGGAATATGTATTGATTCAAGTGATTTGAACAAAGTACTAAAACGACCTTGTCATCCAATGTGTACAGTCGAAGATGTTCCTGCTCTTATGCCAAATGCCACTGTTTTTTCTGTCTTAGATGCAAAAAAGTTTATTTTGGCAAATTTTGCTTGACCAAAAATCTTCATTGCTAACCACTTTCAGTACATCATTTGGAAGGTATAGATTTTTGAGAATGCCATTTGGGATAAATTCTGCCATTGAATTCTTTCAGCGTCCAATGAAGCAAATTTTTTTCTGGCTATCCGTGTGCTATTATAGTTGATGATATTCTTGTAGGAGGCAATAGTGAAGTCGAACATGATAGAAACCTCAGGAAAGTTCTGGAACATGCTTGTGAAGTGAATCTTAAGTTAAATCCTCAGTAATGCAAGTTCAGGCTATGAGAAGTTACTTATGTGGGTCATTTGTTTACCAGTTCAGATGTATGACCAGATCCTTCCAAGTAAACTGCAATTCTTGAGATGTCAGCTCCAGACAATGTCACCTCCTTGCAAATTTTCTTGGCATGGTCAACTATTTGGGCAAGTTCATTCCAGATTTGAGTGACCTTTCAGCACCACTAAGACAGCTGACACACAAAGATGTAACTTGGTCCTGGTCAGAACAACACCAAAGAGCATTTGATGTCATGAAACAGAGAATTGCCAGTCCACCCACCTTAAGATATTATGATGGTCACAAACCAGTAACTCTTTCTTGTGATGCTTAGAAATTTGGTCTTGGTGCAGTCATTCTTCAAGAGGGCAGACCAGTAGCCTCTGCGTCGAGAACTTTGACCCAGACCGAGATGCATTATGCTCATACAGAGAAAGAACTATTGGCAATTACGTTTGCATGTTTGAAGTTCCATGATTATATTTATGTCCAACCTATTCAAAATGAGAACGACCACAAACCCTTGGTCACTATTTTGAAAAAGCCTATGCACACAGCTCCTGCTAGATTGCAATGCATGATGTTGAAATTGCAAAAGTACAATTTTCAGTTGGTTTATACAAAAGGCACTCTTCTTTATTTTGCTGATATTTTATCCAGATCACCTTGAAAAAAACACTGCAGCATGAAAATGAAAAATCTGATTTTGAAGTTATGGAAGTGAGAACATTTTCTTCCACACATCTTGATGAGCTTAGAACTCACACAGCTGCAGATCCAGTTCTCCAGAAGCTCAACCACTTTATCAGTCGAGGATGGCTGTCAAAGCAATCTTGTTTACCACCAGAAGTGCAACAGTATTTTCTTTACAGGCACAAGATTTTGATGGAAGATGGTATCATCATAAAAAGTCCAAAATGAGATTGTTCCAAAACTCTTGCAACAAGAGTATATTAAAATCTTGCATCGTGGCTACCCAGGAACTGATTCTACCAAAAGAAGGCTGAACTGATTCTACCAAAAGAAGGGTGAGAGGACTAATATTTTTGCTTTCTATGTCAAAAGATATTGAGAAAGAACTTTCAACTTGTTCTGTTTGTAACAGTACTAAACTGCATCAGCAAAAAGAACCACTTCAGCTAAGCCAGATTCCTGAACTACTTTGGTTGACAGTAGCTATAGACATTTTCAAATGGAATGGTCAACATTACTTGGTGTTAGTAGACTCTTATTCAATTGGTTTGAGATTGGCGTACTTCCTAACCTGATGTCCAATACTGTCATTATGAAGTTAAAGTGACAATTTTTCTGTCCATGGTAATCCGCACAAAGCATTTCTGACAATGGTGCACAGTTTACAAGTCAGCAATTCAAAAGATTTGCTGAAACGATGGACCTTATTCATGTTACGGGTAGTTCTGAATACCCAGGATCAAATAGCCTGAACATGCAGTTCAAAGTGCAAAACAGCTGTTGGAAACGTCTAAACATGACAGTACTGATGTTTTTCTAAATTTGCTTAATCTTGGAAACATACCACGTGACAATCTTCTTGGTTCACCTGCCCAGAGGTTAATGTCAAGACAAACCAGAACTACACTGCCAATCAGTAAGAACTTGTTGGTTCCAAGTGCTAAAAACAACAAAGCAGTAAAAGTTCAACTCCTAAAGAAGCATTTGTCCCAAAAGTCCTACTATGATAAAACCAGTAAGCCTCTGAGTCCATTAAAAGAAGAAGAGATAGTGAGGATGCAGACAGCAAAAGGATTTGACTGACTAGGACTTGTGAAACATTTGTGTGAAGAGCTGAGATTGTACATTATTGAGTCAGAAGGCATCAAATTCAGGCAGAATTGGAAACATTTACTAATGGTGTCCAAGCCAGTGTTGCAATATTTTGCTTGTAACAGAGACTCTAATTCTCAGAGTGATGTGGCCAATGTTCCTGTTCCAGAGACTATCCCCGAGAATCCTCAGGAAGAACATTCCCCAGTGACTTTACCCATTGCTAAACCCAGTTCTAATTATTACATAAAAGGTCAGGTCATATCTCAAGACCTAATCCCAAATACACAGCAACCTGGACATGATAGCTATTGTTTGTATGTATTTCTGTATAATATGCATGCCTATCTAATTGTCATTTTTCATTGCAGGACAGAATATTCAAGGAGGGAGGATGTAGATCAGAGTGTGTGTTGTACCTTTAAGAGCCATTCCAATCAGTGAGCATGTGCATATACGTAATGAGCACGTGCAAGCAAGAATGTCATTTTGAGTTAGCAGCAAGAGTGAAAACATGCTTGTATGTGGTAGTCAGTCAATTACCTAGTTCGTTTAGTTTAGTGTTTCAATCAACCAGCCTGATGTGTTTGTGTGTAATAAACTACTTAAATCAACACCCTGTCTCATCGGGTTTATATTAGATCACCGAATGCTTAAAAAAGTGAATGGTGATTAATCAACCCTATGTACGCGAATGCTTACAATGTCGAACTGTCACAACAGCGATTTTTTTCCAAGGGAAAAAAAAATCACTGTTCCAACAAAAAAATAAATAAAAAACAAAATCCTTTAAACATTACATTAAGTGGGGGGCTTCGCCCCCCACACCCCCTACTTAATTATGCCAACTCTGAGACTGCACCACAGTGCCGAAAATGGCAAAGTAATGAAGCGACCAAGTGAATTCTTTCCCAGGGAAAGAATTCTCTTAAAAGTCGCTTCAATATTTTGCCGTTTCAGTCTTTTAAGTTCGACCAAGATGCATTCGAAAGAATGCGTCTTCGGTCTTCTAATAGGAACCCGTCTCATTGTCTTATTGAATACACAAGACAAGTGACAACCTCCAGTCATATATATTGCTCACCCCTCCAAAATGCTACTGTTTATTAGTAACTTGGGAACCTATGTTTACAACTTACTATTATTTGAGAATCATGTCTCCACGATGCTTTACAAATACTTCTGTCTGTCCCTACTCATTTCCAAAGGCTTCTCTTATAGTGCTAAAGAAATCATAGTTCCTCCATACTCAAACCTCATAACTTCCATCATTGACTATAATGTTCTTTGTGGCATTTGCCTTTCTAAGCATATTGCTCAACTTGAGAGGCCTCAGAGATTATTAACTAAAATGTTATGTTTATTTATTTTGACATTTGTTATAAGTACATGGTCCAAAGAACCTTTTCAGGCATGACCCAGGCCTTAAAGATATATAAAAAAGAGAGCAAAAAGAAAGATGAAAAAGTATGTACAAAAACAACATGGTAGTATAGGCATTAACAAATACAGAAATGCATACAGCAATGTTACAAAGAAGTTAAAGCATGGCAACTTATTAACTAAAGTAAAGCAAAGCAAGTTAAGGATATACATGAATGACAACCAGTAGATGCATTATAAATAAATAAATATAAATACATATGGCAGTAATCCCATGAAGTTCGAACACAGCAGCTTAATAAAACTAAAACCTAGTAATTTAGAGATACACATATAACGTATGGTTCGGTCCTGTGAACTTGCAAGAATTACAGAAAATAACATGTGCTTGGAAACAAAGATTTCTTTTTGACTTGAGAGGCCTCATTGATTTTTAAGTAAATTGGTTTATTTAAGCATTTGTTAACCAGGTAGGCCTACTGGACACAGTTCCTTTTCAAGGACAACCCATGAGCAGTATCTGGTAGATAGACCTGCTGAGGGTCATGCAACACTCAAATGGGGGCTGAGGGAATTAAACTCTGTACAACAGCAACTATAGCTCATGGACTTAACTCTCTGTGCCAACAGTGAAATAGCTGTTTATTTATTTATTTGACATTTCTTAACCAGAAAGCACACTGGCCCAAAGAAACTTTTCAGGCATGACCCGGGCCTTAAATGTATATAAAAAAGAGAAGAGAGAATAATCTTGAAGGGTAGCATGTGCTTGGCATTTGGGAAGAAAGATTTATTTCTGACTTTTGAGGTCTCAGAGATTCTTAATTAAAATAGTTTATTTGTTTATTTGTTTCACATTTGTTAATCAGGTAAGCACACTGGTCCAAAGAACCTTTTCAGATATGATCTGGCCTTAAGGGTTTATAAAAAAAGAGAACAAAAAGAAAGATGAAAACAAAAAGTATGTATAAAAACAAAATAGCAGCATAGGCATTAGCAAATAGAGAAATACGTACAGAAATGTTACAATAATAAGCAGTAAAGGCATCCCCGATAGGTGATGAGACTGAATAGGAAAGTAAAGACTGACGAAGTGGAGGTAGCCAAAGTAGGGAGAAGGGTGGAAAGAGAAAAATGGGAATAGAGGAAGTGAAATTGGGAGGAGCATTGTGTATGGCTATCATTTGTAAGAATGTCTCTGGTTGGTAGATACTAAAGGACATGGGTTGTTTGTGAGGTTAAATAGCCTAGGGTAACAAATTAACTGTACTGCAAGCTTTGCTTAACATATTTTATAAGTTGTTTTCTAAAATTCAGAAAGTGATAGAATGAATATACAGCATGCATTTGTATTTGTAATGTGTGCTTTTCTAACTATAATTACAAGGGCTGAGGTATCAAGGAAAGTAAGAAGAAATACTTCATGCTGCCATGAATTAAGGACTGTTTTCGGCGAAATTGTAGTTGAGGGCCTCACCAGTTCCTTTCGTGCAGAAGTGGGCGTGTCGCAAATTGAGTGACAACCAGGTCTGCATATTACTTGGGGTTTTCGACAAACTGGCAATAAATTCTATATATATATAGGTTCATAGGTTCATAGGTTCATACTAGGCTATCTGCCCTAGGCCATTTATAAGCCTAGCCAGAGTTGTGTGGCTTTCACCATCCCTTAGGTTGAAGAATACTATACCCATTAGTTTGCCGTGCCTCTGTCCAGCAGTGATACAGAAATGATCCCCGGGGTAAACCTACGATCTCCCATCCACTGGTCAAGATTCCTCTTGAACAGAGCCAGTGAGGTGCTCTGTCTCACATGGACCGGGATTCTGTTCCACAGCATAGGGAGTCTCTGGGTGATGAATCTGTCCCTCCAGCACGTCCTATTTATATCCGTGTTGAGGTTTAAGTCTCTTGCTCTTGTGGCTCTGGTGGATTTGGATTTTTTGAGGTGGAGCATGTCCATTAATTCTGGGTTGGACATGGCCTTGTATGTCAGGCACAGGTCACCTCTGAGCAGACGGTATGCGACTGAATAGAGCTGGAGTTTCTTCAGTCGGGCAGCATATGGCATATTTTTGAGCCCCTTTATCCTTTTGGTGAGGAACTTTTGGGGTCTTTCCAATTGCTGCAGGTGTCGGGTAAGATACATTCCGAATGGGGCATTGTACTCAATCATTGGTCTAAGTGAAGAGTACAGGGGACAATGACCTCCCTTGATCTGGATGTGAATCCCTTCATAATCAGGTGGGCAATGTAGAAGGTCCTCCTAACCACTTTGGCAATGTGAGTGTCAAAAGAAAGGTTATTGTCAACTTGGGTCCCCAGGTCCCTGATAACCTCTTCTGTGCTTAATGGATTGCCACCTATGTGGTAACTTGGGGTTACCTTGCTTTTACCAAAGGGTATGACTATACATTTTTTGGCGTTTAGCTTAAGGCCATGGCTCTGGCACCAGTTATCCGTTTCTATGAGACCTCTCTGAAGGATATCTGTGTCTGATGGATTTTCAACTATGGCACCCAGTTTGCAGTCATCTGCAAACTTTGTCAGCCACAATCCTCCTATGTTTGCCTGCACTTCTGAAAAGTAGATGCCGAACAAGAGGGGCCCAGGACTGAGCCCTGTGGGACACCGCTTGTGACCGGCTTGGAGTCTGACATGGCACCAACAACTCTAACCCTGTGGGTTCTGTCCTTGAGCCAGTTTACAACCCATCTTGTGACATATGGGTTTACATTTAAGCTGGTGAGCTTTTCTATGATACCCGAGTGGGGTATTGTGTCAAAAGCTTTTGCAAGGTCAAGGTAGGCTGTGTGAACTGCCTTACCCTCATCAATGGCCTTGGTGACTGTTTCAAAAAAGTCGACCAAGTTCAAGAGGCATGATCTGCCCTTGACAAAGCCGAATTGGGTAGGATCCAATGTCTGTAGGTCCCCTATGTCTTTATTTATGAGTTCCATTATGATCCTCTCCATAGCTTTGCAGACCAGGCTTGTTAAGCTTATGGGGCGGTAATTACCAGGGTCTGTAGAAGCACCGCCTTTGTGGAGTGGGACCACAGTTGCCATACGCCACTCTTTGGGTACGTATCCTGTGGTAAGGCTAAGATTAAGCAGCAGCCATATGTGATATATTTTTTAACATTTTAGGTCGATTAAAACTTGCCATTATACACAATATGTGCATATCAAAGTTCAGTCATGCTGCAACACCCTGTAATAATTAAAGACTTAACCCCACAACTGAGTGAAAGAAAGAACAAGCGGTTACACTTCCATTACGATTGCGTGCTATACTGATAGCACATAACCGTTCAAAGTGTCAATATGAGATTTTGGTGACTGACTATTAAAAGCACTGTGACAATGGAAACACTTTAGTTTAAATAAGCTATTACATTGTATCAAATCCATAATTTAGCAGTTGACAGTCCTCTTAAGAAACTGAAATACCCCAAGGTCGAGAAAGTGGGGGTTTTTTTGTTTTAATGTCGGTTCACGCCATACCGGTAATTTACTTTCAGTTTACTGTTATATTTACTATCCTATTACAACGTCAAGTGCACTTTTTTTTTTTTCCTTCGGTTGTACATTGGGAGGGAATGCATATTCATGAATGACATATCACAGGGGTGGGTTTTGGCGTGGCTTGCTACTACGCATCTGGTGAAGCCCTCAACTACAGTATCTCCCTATTTTCTTGACTGCTGATGTACAAGCAGTCTGCATTCAAAGGAATGGAAAATTCTGGTAAGCTGATATGATATGCCTTGCTATGAGCTGATACCTTCCTAGAAAATGGACATACTTTTTTGATAAGGACTAATAACGCTGTCTACCATTAATCTAGCTATGTCGTAGTATGTTGTCTTTAGTTATCTAAAAAAATGCCACTGCATGTATCCACATAAGAATGGTCTCATTTAAAAAAATATATTCTTATTATGGGCTTTCATTTGTCATCAGAACTTCATCAGAATTGTTGGATAAAACTATCCTTCCACATTAAAAACAAATTCCATATTGTCACATGATAAAAGTTAATCAATCATAGGAAATAATTTTACTTAAATAACCAGCACTGGCCAACACTTCCCCATCTCACTTTTCCCCACTATATTGTGACCTCGGAGTTGGTATGTACAGTACAGGGGATTGGAGGGCAAAGCCCTCCACAGTGGGGGGGGGTGTGGAGGTGAAGACCCCCCCCCCACATGGATGAGCTTGAAATAGTGCTGTTTGCGAGACAGGGAAGTATTGGCCAACTAGTTATTTTCACTGTCTCACAGGTTCAGCTAAGTACTGGTTCGATGGATGGATGTTCAACGATTAGGGTTTGATGATGTGCCATTTAATGATTAGCCCACTCAACAATTAACCATAGACCCCACTCTTTGCAGCACAGCTTTCATGAAAGAATCAAATGAGATAGACTTTATTGTAAAGAATTTACTAGAATTACATTCCAGAAAAATGTGACCATATTTTTTTACAACGGCATCATCTGTTCTTGCGTGCCATGTTATAACTGAATATCACATGACCTGAATAAGAACTGTAATGGAAACTGATATATCCAGTAATTACAAAAGAATTTATTCATTACTTTCCCCATTCTTTTACCATAAAACAAGAAGTCCTTGATAACTAAGTTGTACACTCACAAGCATACATCCACATTGATGTTTCTACTCTGTAAAAATCCTGATTCCAGAGAATTTCTGACTTTCAAGGACATTCCATCTGAAAAACTGGTATCTGCCCAACAAAGAGAGAGAACTGACTTGATGTTTGTTTACACAGAGTGACTGTAACTTATATGTTCTTTCTTAGCTTTAATTTAATACAAAATAAAATGATTAGAGGAGAGAATGAATATATAACAAAACTAAGAAAAACTACTTCACAGGTTTTCATAAAGTTTGTAGAAACATTCATTCAATGAATAACATTAGTTTTATTTTATTTAGTTCTTATTCACAGGTTCACACATTTGTAACTGTGTCAAGTATTTTTCATGTGCTTTAGTTATTATATGGTGAGTGCCAGATTACACTGGACACTTGCCAGGTGGGTTACAAATCCTTATTAACATGTTCCCCTGCCAGGTTAATAGTCTTCTATACAGACTGAAAATTGCATTTAATGCTGTAAAACTGTTTTAGAGAGCATATAAGGTTCCAACTCAAAAATATTTCTTGACATGATTCATGGTGCTCCACCAAATTATACAGACCATTTGTGGTAAAACAGAATTACAGAACTGGATCAGTCATCACATATTAAACTGTGCTGATAAGAATTTTAAGGTCTATATTAGATCACCGAATGCTTAAAAAAGTGAACAGTGATTAATCGATTATATAAGCGAAAGATTACAGTCTCGAACTGTCAGAACAGCACATACACACAACACAAGCACACCAAACAAACAGCAATCCACATACATATACCTAAAATCTGACACCTAACCCTACACTAAACTATACACACACCACTAACTATCCACTTACTATACCCAAACCCTAACCCTAAGGTCCGTCACTATCGTACACTCACCTCACCCGCTCCCTAACCCTAACTCACCTATCCCACCCTAACCCTCATGTCCACACAATCGCACACATACCTAACCTGCGCCCTAACCCTAACTCACCTAACCCGCCCTAACACTCACATCCACACAATCGCACACTTACCTGAACCCGACCCGTAACTTTCCACCACAGCACTGAAAGTACCGAAGCAACAGAAACGGACAACCACATTCTTTCCCTAGGAAAAATTTGGGTTTCTGTTGCTTCGATATTTTAAGCTTTTGCTTACATTGAGTCGATCAATCAACATTCGCCTTTTTAAGCGTTCGGTGATCTAATATAGACCCGAATTTTAACAGTTGAAGCTTAGGCAGTGATTAAGATCTCTTATGAGTTATAAATCCAGGCCTAAAAAAGGTTTATGCATTTCAGATTTTGCATCTTAGAAGAGAAAATTATTTGACTGGCAGTTAGTATGGAAGAGTAATATTCTAAAATGTTACTAAGTTTTTTTTTTTTCATATTTCAGAGTGTATAGGGTTGATTCCTTCCACTTGTATTTGCCTACTGTGTGATTACAAGGAAGTCAGTTAAGCAGACAGTGTTTTTATGATACCAAAAAAGGGACAGCTGTGTGCAATGGGTTTACCTGGTTAACAGAAGGAACTGGCATATATGTAAATTGCAGTACTGTGAATTTATATGATACTTAAAACTGTTTTGTTTTCCCAACTTTTTTTTTTGGAACTGCAATGAAAGAAAGGAATATGTTTTCCCATGTGCAACAAAGGGCCCAGATATTCACAAAATAGACATTGTTTTTTAATTTATTTATTGTATGTTTGATTGAAAACAAACTAGCACTAAATAATTTAATAACATATAAAACAGGTAATGTAATTGATGACACATAAGACGGTGCTCCAGACAAGAGCACATGTAATGTCATTAGTTACATTAATTTTGTAAACTAGGTACAGCACACATTAACATTAAATATGAAAACAGGTGTATTCTGGGTAACATTGTAATAGACAAGGTGATTAAACCAATAGTATTGAAAGAGACAAGACTAACTTAGTGTTTGAAAATATGCCTAAGTAGAAATACCAGACTAGAAAAATACACTAAAGTATCATCAGATACAGGAATCCAAGCAGTCTTGACTCTAAAAAGTAAAACAAATGAACGTTGTTAAAGAAATGACATAGTAAGCATTTGTAAAGAATATGAGTACTGCGTACCGATGCTTCAAGCATAAATAAAAAAAAAGAAGTGAGAAACTGAAACAGGCAAGAGTAGAACCAAATCCTACTGCAGTGTCATTTCAGTCAGAAAGAGACATTTTAGCTGTAAGTACATTTCAGACAGGCTAGCACAGAATGACAAAGTTAGCCCCTCCCCTCATTATCTTTAATGTGTTCCTTTATCTTTGAATGCAGAAAATAAATCCTTTGTAAAGAGACAGGTGGAATATGAATCAAGTAAAATAATTTTCATGCTTACTAAGACAGTATTATAGGCTTTGATAAATCTTGAATCTCTGACATACTGAAGGAAAAATAAAAAGTAATGATCTAGTTTCAAGGGCCAAGAAAGAGAAATTAGCGCAGAGTCAATATGTCATTATTTTTAAATATACCATATTCTTTCCTTATTATCTTTAGAATAAATGTCCTAAGTAAACTTGGAATAGTAGTAGAGTTAAATAATCATAGTCACGGGAAGGGCAATGCACAGTGATAGGCACTTTTTCTTCTGAAATGTATTCACAAAACAAAGAGGTAAAGCAGCAATAGATGTTTATATTTCCAGACATGCAAGAAATAACAACGTGTAGCATGATGCAAATAAAAGCTAGATATTTGCCACTGTTACAGAGACAATATAACATTTTACTTGAAGCAGAGTTTTATAGCTCACCAGCTGTTAGTGACTGTGAAAAAGAGGGCATTTTTGTTACTTTGCTTTTTTTTGGCCAAAATTAAAATTGCTTAAATGAATAATAATGAAAGAAAAATTATGAAAACATTGATATTCATTCAACAAATGCAATTTAATATGTAAAATAAATAATTTGGTAAGTAATATCTGACATTTGAAATATTGGAAATAACATTTTGATATTTGATATTCTATCTTTGAGAAGCAATAATTAACAATATTATTTGAGTCCAATGAATCTTCTGAATTTTGCTTGTGTCTTATTTAGTATAGCAAAAGATGGGAAAGATGGGGTTGAGCATCAGATACCATTTAAGTAAACATATAAGATATTGTAAAACATACAGTTGAGGGGAGTTTTGGAATGAGTTTATTATATGCATTTGCATTTTTAATGTGTGCTGTTATAACTGCAATTACAAGTCAGATTGACACAAATGATAACTATGCAATACCAGACATTCTGCAGTTTGTACAAGTTATGATGTATTGAGGAATGTGAGAAGAAACCCTTCATGCTGCCATAGATTTAGGACTGTTTTTTAACTGCTTTAGTATGTACAGTCTGCATAGAAAATTCTCGTAAATTAATATGATATGATGATATATGATATGATATCATATCATATCATAGTATATGAGTGCACGTCTGCCTATGAATATAGCATCTGCCAAGAAACTAGATACTTTTTATAAGAACGAATTATAGGTGCAGAGGTTCATAGGAGATTATTAGGCTAACTACTTAAGAGCCCTTACAAGCCTAGATGATATAACCCTATTTTACCCATTATATGGCCCCTAAAGGCAAGAGGATGGCATGGATTTGTGTCCATACAATTTGCCAATTAATGTAGCTATTTCATAGTAGATTGTCTTTAGTTATATGCTTACAAAAATGCTTGTATTTCCTGCTTTTAGAGTGAATCAGTATGTCTGCCTGGTTGTAAATAAAGGTACTGACACTATTTGACAATCTTCTGATTCAGTGATGTTCATTAGTATTTCAAGCAGTAGGAGCTAGATTTGCAAAGTAATTCTCAGCCTCTGATAGGATGAATGGTGGTCTAAATAGAAGTGACTCATTTTAAGTGTGAAGGGATTAAGAGGTATTTCTCTAAAATGGGATAGTTTTTAGAAGAAGAAAATGGTTGCCTTTGAGTAGCTTGAACATGAGTGAGATGAGTAGAAAGGATAGCCTGGCATGAACTGGGAGCCAACTGGAATTTGAAATGGTGTTGCAGTCATGGATAAATGAAAGGATTTTGTTATCAGTATTCTGTTAAGATTAGGTTGTGCTTGGTATGTGCAGCTAATAAGGGAAAGGCTATAGGTCTCAAGTACCTTGGTTTCCCAGACAGATTTTGACCCCATCCTACAACTCCTTCTTGTTGAACTTTCTTTATTTTTATTTATTTATTTTTTGAGACATGAAAAACCCTGCTCTATTCACCCTCCTGTACCTCCACAGAAACAGTGGCTACTCAAACTCCCATACAAAGAATCTCAACTTGCATCAAAACTTGAGCAAGACTCATTGATGAACTAGGTACCTAAACCAATGCAGTATATGCTTATATAATAAACTCCCCTACATGTGAAATAAAGCAGCATTCTGTCTGCTTTAAAGTTAATTTCAACAACTGAATCATCAGCTGTAAATCAATCCCTGGATTATCCTGGAAATCGACAATCCAGATGTACAGGGTGAATTTCAACTATACATCTTTTTCTGGGTTTATACCAAGAAACAAACTGAATCACCATCGCCCATGGTTTTCTAATCAATCTCTTACGTCATAATCATCAGCAGCCTGCGTGACCTCAACTCCAATGTCTTTGTAGCAAAACCAGGTCACTGTAATTTTTTCTTTTCACAAACTCTAAACAATCATTACTTTTGTTTCCTTTGTCTCCTTCTAATGCTCCACTCAGCTGCAAATTCCATCTTTCTGCTTTGCTGCTCCCACCCGCCCCAAAAAAAACAGCTGTTCATAGATTCATAGGTTCATAGGTGTTAACTAGGCTAATGACCAGAAGGGCCTTTTTAAGCCTAGCCTTGCATCCCAAATGTCTGACAAGTTCTGATACCCTTGATAAATGTAAGCATGGGCCTGGGAGATAAACCATTTACAGGTTACCTGTTTACATCAGAGACATAGGTGCCAAACCAGGGATGAATTTCCAGTTTCCCATTCAATTGTCCAAGTTGAACTTGAATTGGGTTAGGGAGGAACTCTGCTTCACATGGATGGGGAGCCTGTTCCATAGACACGGTAGTCTCTGGGATACATACCTATCGCTCTAGCAAGTCCTATTTATATCACAGGCAAGGTTTAAGTCTTTAGAATGGGTAATTCTGGTATTGTTTGTTTTGTGGATATGCAGGAGGTCCATCAGAGTGGGGTCTGACAATGCCCTGCATGCCAGGCATAGATCTCCCCTCAAAAGCCTGTAGGAGACAGAATACAGGGATAGAGCCTTGAGGCTGTCTGCATAGGACATATTACTTACACCCTGTATTCTTTTAGTGAGGAACCTCTGTGGACATTCCAGTTGCTGGATATGCCTGGTTAGGTACATACCAAAGGAGGCATTGTACTCAATGATAGGGCTGATGAATGCCAAATACAGTGGAACAATGACTTCCTTGGACTTAGATGCCATACCTTTGTTTATAAGTTGCACAACATAGAATGATTTCCTCACCACTGTAGACACATGATGATCAAAGACTAGATTACTATCTATGTGTGTCCCTAAATCCCTGACTACTGGGTCATCTCTAAGGGGTGTGTTGTCCATATGATAGTTACTAGGGATGGATGACTTCCCAAAGGATACTATTATGCATTTCTTGACATTTAGTTTTAGTCCATGACTCTCACACCAGTTATTTGTCTGTGTCAGCCCCTCCTGGAGAATATTTGTGTCAGTGTGAGATTCAATGACAGCTCCTAATTTGCAATCATCTGCAAATTTAGTCAGCTAGAGACCACTGACATTGGCCTTGAGTTCTGAGAAGTAAATGCCAAAAAGGAGCGGTCCAAGGACTGATCCCTGAGGGACTCCACTTGTGACTGGACTCTTTATAGA
Organism: Protopterus annectens; assembly: GCF_019279795.1. Classification (NCBI taxonomy): domain Eukaryota; kingdom Metazoa; phylum Chordata; order Ceratodontiformes; family Protopteridae; genus Protopterus; species Protopterus annectens. The sequence goes on from NC_056731.1 coordinate 1,907,339,758, forward strand.
GGTGGACTGCCCAATTCTAACTTCCTGGGTCCTGTCTGTAAGCCAGTTGGCTATCCACCAGGTGACATATGGATTTGTACCTAACTCTTGATTTTGCCAACAATGCCCGAGTGAGATATTGTGTCAAATGCCTTGGCTAGGTCAAGGTACGCAGTGTGAATGATTTTGCCCTGATCCATTGCTTTGGTGACCTTCTCAAAAAGTCCACCAGGTTGAGTAGGCATGATCTGCCCTTGACAAAACCAAACTGGGTTGGGTCCAGTGTCTGGAGGTTTTCTATATCTCTAGTGATCATCTCCATGATAATTCTTTCCATGGTTTTACATATAAGACTAGTGAGACTTATGGGTCTGTAGTTCCCATGGTCTATAGATGGGCTCACCTTTGTGCAGAAGGATGACTGTTGCCTTTCTCCATTCATGAGGCATGAAGCCTATTTGAAGGCTAAAGTTAAATAGTAATTCCAGGAGCCCTGATAGGTCATGTTTCACGCTATTTAGAAGGCATCCTGGAATATTGTCTAGGGCCCATTGATGCAGTGTTCTTGGTCTTAGAGAGAGCATTAATGACCTGTTCCCTAGTAATAGTAGGGGGAGTTATATTTGATGATATTTCCAGAGGGAAGGTTGAGGGGGAGAGAGGAGTAAAGTTGGAGCTGAATTTTTCAGCCAGGAGGTTTGCTATATCTTCTGGTTCAGTATAGGTGGCTCCATTTACAATGAGCTCTGCACACAATTGTGTATTGGCTTTGAGGCTGCAGACATAGCTAAAGAATGCTTTGTGGTTGTCCTTGATCTGGGAGGGCAAACCTACCTCAAATTTGACTTTGATAGACTTTATTTGTCCTCTGAGTTATTTGTTTAGTTTAATAACAGTGCTTTTATCCTGCTGGGTGCTGCACCTCCTAATTTTTGCCATGATTTTCTTCCTCCTGTTATACAACCACTTGATTTTGTTATGCCACCAGGGTAGCTTGTTTTTTGAGTTACTTCTGTACTTCTTCCTGGTGGGTACAGCTGCCTCTATGCAGCTATTAACATGCTTGTACAGCATTTCTGTGAACAGTTCTGCATAGGCAGAAGTGTTCTCAGGGTTTAATGGGGCTTGAAATTTTGCCATGTTCTCACTTAATATCAGGAGGTTAACCTTAGAATAGTTCCTGAATATTCCCGGTTTAGCTGGGGACCAGGTTTTATTTTTACTTCAAAGGAGACCATTTTGTGGTCTGACCTTACCAGGGAAGGCATTACAGTAGGGAGTGTGCAGCACTCTCCCATATTAGTGAGGACCAGATCTAGTATAGTTGCACCCCCAGTTGGTGTATTGACTATCTGGTCTAGGGAGTTTGTGTTTACAAAATCCAGGAATCTCTGTGCATGTATGTTTGATATCATATAGGATTCCCAGCTAATAGTGGAGTAATTAAAGTTACCCATGAATATGGTATTGGGTTGGATGGTTAGTGTTTCTAATAAGTTTAAATACATGATATGGGTTTCCTGGGTTATAGAGGGGGACCTATAGCTTGCAAGGAAGTGGTATTTGATTTTACCTGTGGTGATTTGAACATGAAGCAGCTCAAGTGCATTGTCCTTTTTGACCATCCTTGAAGTATATATTTTTTTATGTAAATAGAGACACCTCCATCTTTATGAGCATTACCTACAAAAGGCAACCAACTACTTATGGGGAACAGTCTGTATGTGGTTTTACTCACACAGACAGCGTATCTGCAAAGCATATGCAGACGAATGCTTCAATACAAGGAATACATCACTCTACCAGGTATGTACTAAATTTCCCCATACAAAAGGGATGCAGATGTAGAATGGAGGTATGGGGAATAGGGATTACAACAGTAGGCTTGTATTACTTCTATGATATTGACATATCACTGATACTCTTCTGTGCAACACCTACAGGCATGCCTCTCAATTGTCCCTGCTTTGAATCATATCTCTGCTCTGTCCCTGCCCATCTCTCCTACAACAGTCAGCTGTTGTAATAAAGATAGTGGATTACACGTCAGACATAGTGACACTGGGTAAGGGTGTACACTCCTGTAACATCAAACTATGTATTGTAATTCACCTCCTCTCAGTCTGTCAATGTCACACATAAATAGTACTAACAGTGTCAAACTGTCCCTGCATGTCCCTGATGCACTCAGGCTAAATCCCTGTTTTGTGGACATTCATCCCTGTTTGGTTGAGTGCAATGCCTAATATACCACTCAACCTCCTGCAGTAAGAAATCAGGACAAAGCCATATTTAATGGGGGACAAAGGCCCAAACTCAGTGAAACAGTGGACATATTGGCCATGCAAAGTAGGAATGTGATTTGAGTAACAGAAATTAATGTAGCATAAGTGTCTGGGGGGTCTGATGGATGACACTTAGATTCTGTGTCATTTGTCTAACAGCAACCATCAATCAGTGGACAACCATTTGTCAGACATGCACAAGTTTGTGCAAGAAGGACCACAGCTATGAGCCAAACATTATGACATTCTGAAAAAAAATCTGCATAATGGGGAGGTATGCTGCCTACAGGGAACATATAAAACAGCAGGTTTGCATTGCTGTCTGCCATAGTGGCACACTGGTGTGGCTGGACTGTCCCCATATAGTTGTTGGAATAGCATACTGCTATTTGTCCAACAGTGGTTATATCACATATTAGTGGGGATTTGCCTGTAAAGGACACACCACACTACATTGCAGTGATGGCTGTAGAGACATACATCAGACTCTGTCACAGCACACATGGACATTACCCAGTATTGCTACTAACTTTGTGATAGCCACACATGTAGTGAGTGGCCAAACTGTAGGGTATGATGTGTGATGGAGCAGTGGATAATGCAGGCCATTATGGGTATGTAGGGTCTGTACATAGTGGACATCCAAGTATCTGGTCCTGTAATGTGTTCCCCTGTTGTTGTCTTGCAGGTACGATGAATCGACAGAGACATCCTCCATTTTCATCTGCAGAAAAATGACCATGTGAGGACTGTTAATGACATTGGCCAATAGGACAGGACCTGCGAGCAGGTTCGACACTGGGCCACAGACATGGTCAATGCCGCACTTCAAAGGGCAGCTGCTGTTGCTAGGGATCATGCTGCCACCGGTGGAGGGCCTGCAACACAACAACCACTCTCAGCCACAGAAGAATTCCTGGTGAACCTAGGATCAACCCACAGCTCCCAGCCAACCATCACACCATACATCATGGAGGTGGGTGCCTCATAGTTCACATCAGAGGAGTGTCCAGCTAAGTGCATTGTATTCAGCAGTATAATACATTAGTAGTCATTATGGCAGGCTCTACAGACCAGTACATTGGTGTCAGGTCTGTTTGCATTGGGGGGGTTTGGCTTTCACACAATTGTGCACACATACTCTGAATGTCAGCAATATAGCCAGTATCACATTAGCTCCTGTATATGTGGATATACGCACATAATACCTTGTAACACTGCTACATTTGGTGTTCCTGACATTACGTCTCCCTCACCTTTTCACATGTCCATCAGGTGTGGCCGGCATTCTTGGTCCTGTACCTAGTAAGTGTGATAATGTTCTTTTTCCAGATCATATATACCCTATGAATGTTAAGGGCTGTCATTTGCCTTTTGCATAGCTGTCATGCTTAGCCAAAGTAGAATAATTGTATGTTCCATTTTGGAGCAGTTAACTACAGTGTATAGCCTACGGAATGACAGGTGTGCATTTGTACAATCATGAACATGTTTGCACTTATATTTATGAGCATCTATGCAGCCTACTATGCATGAGGCAATTACTCCAAGATGGAAATTCAAACACAATAGGTAGAAGGTACATACCTGAGGCAGTGCTAGTACAACTGGCATATCATTGTCACAATAGGTGATATTACCTGGATGTAGGTGACGTGCATGTTATACAGGGCCTGGGTTGTCTGTGTACGTTCTTCTGAGAGTGCGTGTGTTGTGCATGGGATCGCAGAAGAGAGGCTGTGTGACATGTAATGCAGTTGTGGATCCACATCTGTATGAGTCTCTGTGGATTGCCTAACATAATAGTGCAGGTGGTAATGTACTGCTTTTGTCTTGCTTCTCACAGGTGAACAGGGGGTTGGAGTCTTTCCCCTTCACAACCTGGTGTCATTGTCTCATCAGACTCTGATGATGATGGCGGCCATAGTGAGGCACAGGTGGGTGGCTGAATCTATCCCAGAGGTCGACATCCCTCTTCTGCCCCCATTGTCCCTGCACAAAGTCAGTATACCCGCACATACCCAGTCACCAGAGGCCACAGATATTGCAGAGTCAGAAGGTGGTGACATAGTACAGGACAGTGTGAGGACTATGGCGTCAGTGAGTGTAGACACTAGCCATAGCCAGAGAACATTCGAGTTCCCACACAGGCGGATTGACAGGGGAGCTGGAAGGAGGACTGCTGCCCATCCACCTCCTGTTGCAGCAGTCACATCGAGGGTCACTTGCCGCATGTTTTGGGCTGTCATAGAGGCACAGGCATGAGCTGAACACAATACCAGATGGATGTTTAGGGTGATGGATGCAGCAAATTTGACATCTGTGACTGCCTCCACAGCATGGGTGATGCCATGGAATGTTTCACTGATGTAGTGGACAGACAGTGTGCTCAGATGGGGTCTGTGTTTGAGCACATGTTGTCTGTGTTGGAACATGTGGTCGGGGTTGGGCATCGGACATGTGGACGTAGGCCAGCAACACCATTTGCAAGGAGTCCACATGGCTGTGCACACTCACATTCCAGTAGTGGCAGTACCTCCAGCACTACAGAGGGAGGTGTGCCGTTCACACCACAATGTGGCAAGCCATGGCCATATGGTCCTGGGCAGCTCAAGTGGGGGACACAGCCCCAGCAGACAGCAGTCACTGTCAGGTATTAGCACATCTGACCTTGGGCATGGTGCTGCCCATGCCACTTCTGGTGAAGCCAGTTCCCGTGTTCATGACCAGAGATTGTGAACTGTCCATCTACCATGGACAGTCCACAGCTGTCCACCATACACATATGTAGGGCTGGCACTGTGCTTGACTGTGTACACACACACACTCCAACACCAATGTCACATGCAGGTCATCATCAGACACATACACAGCACCTCTACATGGCCCATGTAACCAGCACCCCTTCCTGACTCACACACATGCTGTCAACTGTTTGGCACAGCCTAGGTCTCTAGAACCCCCACATCACATACCTGCCATCCATGCCATCAATGGGGGTACCTGCATATAAGTATCTGATACACAGGGTGACTATTCCTTTATATGTGTTTGTGTAGTGCAGTAGTGTTATGCTATGGCAGTTGTTGTGGTTCACAACAGGCACTATATGCTGGCATGTGTCAGGACTGCACATCATATGTAGTGTATCTTTGTTGCCCAATGGTACACTGGTGGTAGTGTTACAGAATGACAGGTGTGTCACAGAGCTGTGTAAGTTTTTGTCCCAGGAGTCTGAGTGGTGAAACTCTGGACACATGGCAGCAATACAGTGGCACAGGATGGCAAGGCAGCACAGCAGAGATAGTATATCAGCAAGATATGCCAGTGTATGTGGATGGCTCCCTAGGTGCATATGTGTAGAACAGTGTGTCAAGAACAATGAGGACAGTCAGAGTCATCATGTTTTCATACCCTGTGACACACTCCTCTACCCTTGATACATTTCACCTGGGTAGCCTGCACATACAACTGTAGATGGTGGCAGACATCAATTCTACTTATGTAGAAGAAGGCAATTTAGGGCCAGTAGCTAGTCACAGGGCCAAAAATGCATACCATTGGACAGAGGCAGTGCATATGAGCATGTCCATAGTGTTGTGAGGGGAATATATTGGTACACACATACATACACAGTGTTGGAGGATGTGAGATTAGAACTCCTACCTAACTAGTATTACACCCTACAGCTCACAGTACCTATTACACATGCCACAGGTTATGGCTGTTGTATGTGTTGATGCAGGCACAGTACTTGTAGAGTATGCCAAGTGGCCTTGTGTTAGACAGCATGTGTGGCCTGCAGAGTGATACTGCTTGCTACTGTTATTGTATCTAATGTTCTAGGGGTGGGATACCTGGTCATATCCCTGCTATGTGTGTACACCTACCAGTCTGCCCATATGTGGATGTTTGCAGTTTGATAGGCAGACATGTGGGCAGGGACAATATGGCCTGTCCAAGGAGTACATTGCACCCATTTTACATTACACCACCTGCGTATCTATGCCTGTTTGTAGGGTGACAGCCCACAGGTTCAGGGGTCTGTGGGTGAGTGGATTATGTACTGTTGTGGCCTTGGTCTGGTGCTATCGGATGGCTGTTGTGATGTGTATGTGCAGATAACCCCAGGAGTCAGGGGTAACAGCATCACAGAGGGTAGTTGAAAATACCTCTTACAACAAACACTGTGGAGACAGGCCAACAAAGTGGAGATGGATGTTCCAGACATGGGGACAGAATGTAAGTATTGCTGTTCTACATTTGAAGTAATGTTGGTTTAACAGGGTTTGTGTGGATATGGCTGTTCTGCATAATTTAAAGTCTAGCATGACAGTGTTATGTGGTTGAGAAAACTTTCACCTGTAGGGCTACTGGCTAGAGTTTGGAGTCTTAGATTTGGTGTGTTACTCACACATTTTCTGTCTTTAGAAATGCAGTAGCATACTCTGATGATTGTAGTCAGTAAATGGTAACATCCATGTGTGTTACTGACTTCATATCCCTCAGAAGTGATATGTCACAACAAACCCTGTTACACCAGCAATGTTCTCTATTTATAACTGCAATTTGTCAATATTGGGCCTGTGTTTGTGCCTCTGTCCCTCAAGTATGTCACCCTTTGTTCATATGTCATGCAGCAAGAGGTTGATATGTACAATATATCATTATTTACTGACATAATTCCTGATATCAAGCCAGAGATATATCAGACTGCCAGACATGTAATGTATAGTAGGCCTAATATTTGAGGACAAAACCTGGACATTCTGTTGTAGTCTGTACAATAGTGAGGTCTGTGTACTTATGGTGATTGTTGACAGAGTGTCTGTATTATGTAGCAGTGTATTGTGAATATGTTATTTGGCCTGTGTACAGACTGGGGTAGATGTCAGTGTTCTTGGTCCTGTTCTATCTGACGTTGCATGCTGCTCCAGTTTCTGATACCCTATCAGCCTCTATGTTTGTAGGGCCAGACTGAAACATGTCCCATACCACAATCAGGCATCAGACTACATTGTGCATAGGGCCAGTATATGTAGGGTTACTGTGTGAGTGGCAAACATGATGATGGCTTTTGTTCACACAGTCCATATACTGTACTCTTGCTTAGGCTTACCATTATGTGACTGTGACTGTGTTGAGATTGGTTGTGGGTATGCACTTTCACAGTGATGTCTGTTACTCTGTGCTGTTACATGCCTGTAGTGCCTGCTATATTTGCAATTACATGTATATTCCCCCATAGGTAAGTTGGGTTAGTGTTGTGGCAGTCTGCCTGTAGTGTAGACAGTGAAAACAAAAAACAAAAAAGAACTGAACCAGAACCAATTTTATTAAGTGCTTTTCATTTAACAATTTGTCAGACATCTTCAGATTAAAAATAAATGAATCACATATTTTAAAACTCGCACTTGAAAAACATATGGTTGGCAATGGCCATTCATGAATAACTCTTTACTTAAAGTACCACCGTCCTATAAGTGATGTCATTAACTTAACTATTAAAACATATTTGCTCAATATTAAATATCATACTTCAAATATTTACAACATATCATCAACTTGTTTACATTAAATGCTCAACGATATATAAACCAAGATATATTAAACATTCCAATTATACATAAAATAAAATAAAATAAATTGCTAACACGGCTACTGTACTGATCCACCCTTCAACTTTCCAGGCTCTTACGTTTTAGGAGACGTGAAATAGAACATGACTCGTTAATGCCTGGATAATTGTATGCATTCATTAAAATTTGCCAGTACAATTCTAATTCTTCTAATTTGAGTCAACTTGGACTGCCCCTATTGTCAAGCACTACTTGGTCAATTACTCTAAACCTAAAAAAATGGTCATTTTTTTGCCATTATATGTTTTGCTAAGGCATTTTCTTTCTTTTGTTTTTCAATTAAATGCAGGTGTTCATAAACACGTTCGTGGAGCTTACACTCTGTTTTCCCTATATAAAATGCTTGGCATTTTTTGACATTTCGCCAAGTAAACCACACATTTCGAGTTACAGGTAAATTTAAATCTACACTTGAACTTCCTTTCATTAGTAGTGAAATTGGGACCCACATCCATAAACCTCCAAAATCTACAAATTTCACAACGCATCATACCTTGATTCTTTGTTACTTTATAATTACTAGTTTTCGTCTCTAAAAATTCTTTATGGGATATAATCCTATTTGTGTTATCTAATCTATCTAATATGAATGCATCATGTCCTAATACTGACCAACTCTTGTTGATAATATAAGTCAAAAATTGACTGTCCATACTAAAAGATGTTACTAAGCTCAGCCTAAAATTAACATTATCTAAATGATCAGGCTGA